>NW_017218250.1:0-22527 GCF_001704415.2 Capra hircus | reverse complement strand
TAAGTCGAGAGCAACCTGCGCAAGTCGAGAAAATCCAGGAGGTTGTCCCCTCCAGGCGACATGAGGCCATTTCCGCTGAGGCGACTCGAGGCTAATCAACCTAACCTCTGGAACTTCCAAAGGGTCTTTCACAGACTTTGCTGCAACTCAAGAAGTTTCCCGACATACCCGTCTCCACTCAAGAGGAAGCACGAGAGCCCGGCCACATCCAGAGGAGCCCCGTTTCTGTCTCCTAAGCTCGAGAATACGATCCTTTCCCTGCGTGGTCGGAAAGAATTCCCAGCGTCCCGTCGCATTCAAGAGGAGGCACTCTCCACAGGGAAAGCCGAGAGGAAATCCAGGGTCGTGCCACCATTCCAAAATCCCCCAGATGTCTCAGTCTATTACAGGGAAACCTGTTTCCCCCGCTCTGCCCTCGACTTCAAGCCGAGGATCGACTCACACCATGGTGGCCCGTGGGACAACCCTGTGGGAAAGCCTCGAGGGAAAGCCACAGATCCCTTGATCCACGCGAAGGGAACGTGACACTGCTGCTGCAGCTTGGGAGGAAAGCGCACGTGCATGCCCTTTCTCGAGACAACGACTGACTCCCCTGGGCAGAATCCAGAAGTACCCAAGATCCATGTCAGCACTGGAGAGGAATCCTCAGGTTCCGGCACTGACTCCACACAAGGTCTTAGGCCAGAGCATCGTCGGGAGAGGAATCCCGAGAGGCCCCGAGCAACTCGCATGGGGACTGGCCTTTCCTGAGGCCACCAGAGCGGGTCCCTGAGGTCCCTGTCGTAAGTCGAGAGCACCTGCCGCAACTCGGTAAAATCCAGGAGGTTCTCCCCTCCAGCCGAGATGAGGCCCATTTCCCCTGAGGCCTCTCGAGGCTAATCAACCTAACATCTGGAACTTCCAAAGGGTCCTTCATACCCTTGCTGCAACTCAAGAAGTTCCCGGACATACCCGTCTCCACTCGAGTGGAAGCACGAGAGTCCCGCCCACATGCAGAGGAGCACCGTTTCCGTCTCCTAGCTCGAGAGGAGGGATCCTTTCCCTGCGTGGTCGGGAAAGAATTCCCAGCGTTCCCGTCGCATCTCAAGAGGAGGCACTCTCCACAGGAAAGGCGGAGGAACTCCAGGGTCGTGCAACCATTCCAAAGTCCCCCAGATGTCTCAGTCCATTCCAGGGAAACCTGTTTTTCCTTGCACTGCCTAGGCTTTCAAGCCGAGGATCGACTCACACCACGGTGGCACGTGGGACAGCCCAGTGGGAAAGCCTCGTGGGAAAGCCACAGATCCCTTGATCCACACGAAGGGAAGCCTGACACTGCTGCTACAGCTCGGGAGGAAAGCGCACGTGCATGACCCCACTCGAGACAAGGACTGACTCCCCTGGGGAGACTCAGGAAGTACCCCAAGATCCATGTCAGCACTGGAGAGGAATCCTCAGGTTCCGGCACCGACTCCACTCAAGGTCGTATGCCGGGGCCCAGCACCGGTGATCCAGGGAATTCGAAGCGTGACGGCGTTGGCGTGGAAAGACTTGTTTATTTATTAATGTAAGATTAGATTAGGAAACTATACTGTAGCAAGAAGATTAAGTGGAGTAAGAGGGCTGAATAGCTTGGTTTATGCGGACGGCCAATAAAATTCCAGACTAGGAATTTGCACCACCTACGTTGGGCCACCGCGCCCGCTTGAATATCTAAGGGTGCCTCGCCTTAAGCTCCCTTTCGTGCGGGTCTTAACAGCCAGGGCAAGTAAGTAGACCTGGCGAGCCTCCGCACTCCAGGTGGAGATTCAGCCTGAAGTTAAAGTAAAGAGCAGAGAGAAGGAAAGGTAGAGAAGAAGAAAGAGAGAGAAAGACACGGGGGAGCCAGAGTCCCAAGAAAGCAGGCTGAGAGACTAGTTCGAGAAGCTGGTCCGAGAAATTGGCCCCCGGCCCCTGGCCTCCTCCTTTATTGTTCAGAAGGCCTTTTATACTTTTGATAAAACATGGAGATCAATGGATAACACAAAATTATGTAGTGTTCGCAACCCAGATTCTTTCTGTATATCATTTTGTATACAAAAGGTCTCAGGTGATTTACATTATCTTCTGGCCAAGAGGCTTGTTAACACTTTTTGGCTCTCTTCTTAATGAATGTTAATTTTGTTTCCCCAGAATGTTTTTCTTAATCTGCATCTCCTTAAAGCATTAAAGTTACATCTCTATAGACAAAGGTGCAGTGGGTATAACAAAGAAGTACTTAACTCAAAGATCTAATGTTGCTAATACCAGGTCTACTACTTGTTTTTCTATATACCAACTATATCTAAAAATAAAGGATATGAAAATTGGCAAGCAAGCATTGACCCAAAAAATGAAACTTTTAATCAGTCCTATTTCAAAGATTTTGACTCCTCGGAAGCTCCTGCATTCCTAGGATGTTTTAAGCTTTCTGTGCCCCCTGCGGTCAGGAGCCTCAAACAATCACAAGCGCAGCTGTACGAGTCCTACAGGCAGGCTAGAAAGCCATCAGAGGTTTTTGATTGAAACACTCTTTCAAATGCAGAAGACTAACGCCCTGAATTGACTTTTTCCAGAAAAGGTCAGAAGAGTGAAAAGCAGAGCACAAAAACCGGCAGATTTTGTTGGGGTACATGCTTAAAAATTTCCAGAGGGGTCCATGAAGTCTGAGCACGCCTTGCCTATGTCAGCTCCTTCCTCATAAACTTGTCAAGGGCGGCTTCCTCACACTGGCTCCCGGCAGTCTCAGGCCCCGGCATCGACGGAAGAGGAATCCCGAGAGGCCCCGAGCAACTCGAATGCGGACGGGCCTTCCTGAGGCCACCAGAGCGGGTCCCTGAGGTCCCCGTCGTAAGTCGAGAGCACCTGCTGCAACTCGAGAATATCCAGGAGGTTCTCCCCTCCAGTCGAGATGAGGCCCATTTCCGCTGAGGCGTCTGAGGCTAATCACACCTAACCTCTGAACTTCCAAAGGGTCCTTCACACCCTTGCTGCAACTGAAGAAGTTCCCCGACATACCCGTCTCCACACGAGAGGAAGCACGAGAGTCCGCCCTCATCCAGATGAGCCCCGTTTCCGTCTCCTAGCTCGAGAGGAGGGATCCTTCCCCTGCGTGGTCGGAAAGAATTCCCGGTGTTTCCGTCGCATCTCAAGAGGAGGCGCTCTCCACAGGAAAGACGAGAGGAACTCCAGGGTCGTGCCACCATTCCCAGAGTCCCCCAGATGTCTCAGTCCATTCCAGGGAAACCTGTTTTCCCTGCACTGCCTCGACTTTCAAGCCGAGGATCGACTCTCACCACGGTGGCACGTTGGACAGCCCTGTGGGAAAGCCTCGTGGAAAGCCACAGATCCCTTGATCCACGAGAAGGGAAGAGTGACACTGCTGCTACAGCTCGGAGGAAAGCGCACATGCATGCCCCCACTCGAGACGAGGACTGACTCCCCTGGGGAGACTCAGGAAGTACCCCAAGATCCATGTCAGCACTAGGAGAGGAATCCTCAGTTCCGCACCGACTCCACTCAAGGTCTTATGCCGGGGTCCAGCCCCGGTGGATCCAGGGAATTCGAAGGGTGGACGGCGTTGGCGTGGAATGACTTGTTTATTTATTAATGTAAGATTAGATTAGGAAACTATAGTGTAGTAAGAAGATTAAGTCGAGGAAGAGGGCTGAATAGCTTGTTTACGCGGATGGCAATAAAAATTCCAGACAAGGAATTTGCACCACCTACTTTGGGCCACCGGCGCCCGCTTGAATATCTAAGGGTGCCTCGCATTAAGCTCCCTTTCGTGTGGGTCTAAACAGCCAGGGCAAGTAAGTAGACCTGGCGAGCCTCCGCACTCCAGGTGGAGATTCAGCCTGAAGTTATAATAAGGAGCAGAGAGAAGGAAAGGTAGAGAAGAAGAAAGAGAGAGAAAGACACGGGGGGAGCCAGAGTCCAAGAAACCAGGCTGAGAGACTAGTTCGAGAAGCTGGTCCGAGAAACTGGCCCCCGGCCCCTAGCCTCCTCCTTTATTGTTCAGAAGCCTTTTATACTTTGATAAAACATGGGACCAATGGATAACACAAAATTATGTAGCGTTTGCAACCCAGATTCTTTCTGTATCTCATTTTGTATACAAAAGGTCTCAGGTGATTTACATTATCTTCTGGCCAAAGGCTTGTTAAAACTTTTTGGCTCTCTTCCTTAATGAATGTTAATTTTGTTTCCTAGAAGTGTTTTTCTTTAATCTGCATCTCCTTAAAGCATTAAAGTTACATCTCTATAGAACAAAGGTGCAGTGGGTTATAACAAAGAAGGTACTTAACTCAAAGATCTAATGTTGCTAATACCAGGTCTACTACTTGTTTTTCTATATACCAACTATATCTAAAAATAAAGGAAATGAAAATTTGGCAGCAAGCATTGACCCAAAAAACGAAACTTTTAATCAGTCCTATTCTAAAGATTTGACTCCTCGGAAGCTCCTGCATTCCTAGGATATTTTAAGCTTCCTGTGCCTCCTGCGGTCAGGAGGCCTCAAACAATCACAAGCGCAGCTGTACGAGTCCTACAGGCAGGCTAGAAGCCATCAGAGGGTTTTTGATTGAAACACTCTTTCAAATGCAGAAGAGTAACGCCCTGAATGACTTTTTCCAGAAAAGGTCAGAAGAGTGAAAAAGCAGAGCACAAAACCCGCAGATTTTTGTTGGGGTACATGCTTAAAAATTCCGAGGGGTCCCTGAAGTCTGAGCACGCCTTGCTTATGTCAGCTTCCTTCTCATAACCTTGTCACGGGCGGGCTTCCTCACACTGGCTCCCGCAGTCTTAGCCCCGGATCGACGGAGAGGAATCCCGAGAGCCCCGAGCAACTCGCATGCGGACTGGCCTTTCCTGAGGCCACCAGAGCGGGTCCCTGATCCGCGTCGTAAGTCGAGAGCACCGGCCGCTACTCGAGAAAATCCAGGAGGTTCTCCCCTCCAGGCGAGATGAGGCCCATTTCCGCTGAGGCGTCTCGAGGCTAATCACACCTACCTCTGGAACTTCCAAAGGTCCTTCACACCCTTGCGCAACTCAAGAAGTTCCCCGAACATACCCGTCTCCACTCGAGAGGGAGCATGAGTGTCCCGCCCTCATCCAGAGGAGCCCCGTTTCCCTCCTAGCTCGAGAGGAGGGATCCTTCCCCTGCGTGGTCGGGAAAGAATTCCGGCGTTTCCGTCGCATCTCAAGAGGAGAGCTCTCCACAGGAAAGGCGAGAGGAACTCCAGGGTCGTGCCACCATTCCCAGAGTCCCCCAGATGTCTCAGTCCATTCCAGGGAAACCTGTTTTCCCTGCACTGCCTCGACTTTTAAGCCGAGGATCGACTCACACCACGGTGGCACGTTGGACAGCCCTGTGGGAAAGCCTCGAGGGAAAGCCACAGATCCATCGATCCAAGCGAAGGGAAGCGTTACACTGCTGCTAGAGCTGGGGAGGAAAGCGCATGTGCATGCCCCCACTCGAGACGTGGACTGACTCCCCTGGGGAGACTCCAGAAGTACCACAAGATCCATGCCAGCCCTGGAGAGGAATCCTCAGGTTCAGGCACCGACTCCACACAAGCTCTTAGGCCCGGGATCGATGGGAGAATCCAGAGAGTCCCCCGAGCAACTCGCATCGGGACTGGTCTGTCCTGAGGCCACCAGAGCGGGTTCCTGAGGTCCCTGTCGTAAGTCGAGAGCACCTGCCGCCACTCGAGAAAATCCAGGAGGTTCTCCCCTCCAGGTGAGATGAGGCCCATTTCTGCTGAGGCGTCTCGAGGCTAATCACACCTAACCTCAAGAATTTCCAAAGGGCCCTTCACACGCTTGCTGCAACTCAAGAAGTTCCCCGACATACCCGTCTCCACTCGAGAGGAAGCACGAGAGTCCCGCCACATCCAGAGGAGCCCCGTTTCGCCTCTTGCTCGAGAGGAGGGATCCTTTCCCTGCGTGGTCGGGAAAGAATTCCCGGCATTCCCGTCGCATCTCAAGAGGAGGCGCTCTCCACAGGAAAGGCGAGAGGAACTCCAGGGTCGTGCCACCATTCCCAGAGTCCCCCAGATGTCTCAGTCCGTTCCAGGGAAACCTGTTTTCCCTGCACTGCCTCGACTTTCAAGCCGAGGATCACTCACACGGTGGCACGTGGGACAGCCCTGTGGGAAAGCCTAGTGGGAAAGCCAGATCCCTTGATCCACGCGAAGGGAAGCGTGACACTGCTGCTACAGCTCGGAGGAAAGCGCACGTGCATGCCCCTTCTCGAGACGAGGACTGACTCCCCTGGGAGACTCAGGAAGTACCCAAGATCCATGTCAGCACTGGAGAGGAATCGTCTGGTTCTGGCACCGACTCCACACAAGGCCTTAGGCCCGCATCGAAAGGGAGAGGAATCAGGAGAGGCCCCAGAGCAACTCGCATGGGGACTGGCCTTTCCTGAGGCCACCAGAGGGTCCCTGAGGTCCCCGTTGTAAGTCGAGATTACCTGCCCCAACTCGAGAAAATCCAGGAGGTTCTCCCCTCCAGGCGAGATGAGCCCCATTTCCACTGAGGCGTCTCGAGGCTAATCACACCTAACTCTGGAACTTCCAAAGGGTCCTTCACACCCTTGCTGCAACTCAAGAAGTTCCCCGACATACCCGTCTCCACTCGAGAGGAAGCACGAGAGTCCCGCCCACATCCAGAGGAGCCCGTTTCCGCCTCCTAGCTCGAGAGGAGGGATCCTTTCCCTGCGTGTTCGGGAAAGAATTCCCGGCGTTCCCGTCGCATCTCAAGAGGAGGCGCTCTCCACAGGAAAGGCGAGAGGAACTCCAGGGTCGTGCCACCTTCCCAGAGTCCCCCAGATGTCTCAGTCCATTCCAGGGAAACCTGTTTTCCCTGCACTGCCTCGACTTTCAAGCCGAGGATCGACTCACACACGGTGGCACGTGGGAGCCTGTGGGAAAGCCTCGTGGAAAGCCTCGAGGGAAAGCCACAGATCCTTGATCCACGCGAAGGGAAGCGTGACACTGCTGCTACAGCCCGGGAGGAAAGCACGTGCATGCCCCACTCGAGACGAGGACTGACTCCCCTGGGGAGACTCCAGAAGTACCCAAGATCCATGTCAGCACTGGAGAGGAATCCTCAGGTTCCGGCACCGACTCCACACACAAGGTCTTATGCCGGGGTCCAGCCCCGGTGGATCCAGGGAATTCGAAGGGTGGACGGCGTTGGCGTGGAAAGACTTGTTTATTTATTAATGTAAGATTAGATTAGGAAACTATAGTGTAGTAAGAAGATTAAGTGGAGGAAGAGGGCTGAATAGCTTGGTTTACGCGGAAGGCCAATAAAATTCCAGACAAGGAATTTGCACCACCTACGTTGGGCCACCGGCGCCCGCTTGAATATCTAAGGGTGCCTCGCCTTAAGCTCCCTTTCGTGCGGGTCTTAACAGCCAGGGCAAGTAAGTAGACCTGGCGAGCCTCCGCACTCCAGGTGGAGATTCAGCCTGAAGTTAAAGTAAAGAGCAGAGAGAAGGAAAGGTAGAGAAGAAGAAAGAGAGAGAAAGACACGGGGGAGCCAGAGTCCCAAGAAACCAGGCTGAGAGACTAGTTCGAGAAGCTGGTCCGAGAAACTGGCCCCGGCCCCTGGCCTCCTCCTTTATTGTTCAGAAGGCCTTTTATACTTTTGATAAAACATGGAGATCAATGGATAACACAAAATTATGTAGTGTTCACAACCCAGATTCTTTCTGTATATCATTTTGTATACAAAAGGTCTCAGGTGATTTACATTATCTTCTGGCCAAGAGGCTTGTTAACACTTTTTGGCTCTCTTCCTTAATGAATGTTAATTTTGTTTCCCCTGAAGTGTTTTTCTTTAATCTGCATCTCCTTAAAGCATTAAAGTTACATCTATAGAACAAAGGTGCAGTGGGTTATAACAAAGAAGGTACTTAACTCAAAGATCTAATGTTGCTAATACCAGGTCTACTACTTGTTTTTCTATATACCAACTATATCTAAAAATAAAGGATATGAAAATTTGGCAGCAAGCATTGACCCAAAAAATGAAACTTTTAATCAGTCCTATTCTAAAGATTTTGACTCCTCGGAAGCTCCTGCATTCCTAGGATGTTTTAAGCTTCCTGTGGCCGCCAGGATTAAAACATCAGGAATGCAGAGCTTCCGAGGAGTCAAAATCTTTAGAATAGGACTGATTAAAAGTTTCATTTTTTGGGTCAATGCTTGCTGCCAAATTTTCATATCCTTTATTTTTAGATATAGTTGGTATATAGAAAAACAAGTAGTAGACCTGGTATTAGCAACATTAGATCTTTGAGTTAAGTACCTTCTTTGTTATAACCCACTGCACCTTTGTTCTATAGAGATGTAACTTTAATGCTTTAAGGAGATGCAGATTAAAGAAAACACTTCAGGGGAAACAAAATTAACATTCATTAAGGAAGAGAGCCAAAAAGTGTTAACAAGCCTCTTGGCCAGAAGATAATGTAAATCACCTGAGACCTTTTGTATACAAAATGATATACAGAAAGAATCTGGGTTGTGAACACTACATAATTTTGTGTTATCCATTGATCTCCATGTTTTATCAAAAGTATAAAAGGCCTTCTGAACAATAAAGGAGGAGGCCAGGGGCCGGGGGCCAGTTTCTCGGACCAGCTTCTCGAACTAGTCTCTCAGCCTGGTTTCTTGGGACTCTGGCTCCCCCCGTGTCTTTC
Organism: Capra hircus; assembly: GCF_001704415.2. Classification (NCBI taxonomy): domain Eukaryota; kingdom Metazoa; phylum Chordata; class Mammalia; order Artiodactyla; family Bovidae; genus Capra; species Capra hircus. The sequence goes on along the minus strand of NW_017218250.1, from coordinate 13,817 downwards.
TCTCTCTTTCTTCTTCTCTACCTTTCCTTCTCTCTGCTCTTTACTTTAACTTCAGGCTGAATCTCCACCTGGAGTGCGGAGGCTCGCCAGGTCTACTTACTTGCCCTGGCTGTTAAGACCCGCACGAAAGGGAGCTTAAGGCGAGGCACCCTTAGATATTCAAGCGGCGCCGGTGGCCCAACGTAGGTGGTGCAAATTCCTTGTCTGGAATTTTATTGGCCTTCCGCGTAAACCAAGCTATTCAGCCCTCTTCTCCACTTAATCTTCTTACTACACTATAGTTTCCTAATCTAATCTTACATTAATAAATAAACAAGTCTTTCCACGCCAACGCCGTCCACCCTTCGAATTCCCTGATCCACCGGGGCTGGACCCCGGCATCAGACCTTGTGTAGAGTCGGTGCCGGAACCTGAGGATTTCTCTCCAGTGCTGACATGGATCTTGGGTACTTCTGGAGTCTCCCCAGGGAGTCAGTCCTCGTCTCGAGTGGGGCATGCACGTGCGCTTTCCTCCGAGCTGTAGCAGCAGTGTCACGCTTCCCTTGCGTGGATCAAGGATCTGTGGCTTTCCCACGAGGCTTTCCACAGGGCTGTCCCACGTGCCACCGTGGTGTGAGTCGATCCTCGCTTGAAAGTCGAGGCAGTGCAGGAAAACAGGTTTCCCTGGAATGGACTGAGACATCTGGGGGACTCTGGAATGGTGCACGACCCTGGAGTTCCTCTCGCCTTTTCGGTAGAGCCGCCTCCTCTTGAGATGCGACGGAACGCCGGGAATTCTTTCCGACCACGCAGGGAAAGGATCCCCTCTCGACTAGGAGCGGAAACGGGCTCCTCTGGATGTGGGCGGACTCTCGTGCTTCCTCTCGAGTGGAGACGGGTATGTCGGGGAACTTCTTGAGTTGCAGCAAGGGTGTGAAGGACCCTTTGAAGTTCCAGAGTTTAGGTGTGATTAGCCTCGAGACGCCTCAGCGGAAATGGGCCTCATCTCGCCTGGAGGAGAACTCCTGGATTTTCTCGAGTTGCGACAGGTGCTCTCGACTTACGAAGGACCTCAGGACCCGCTCTGGTGCCTCAGAAAGGCCAGTCCCCTGCGAGTTGCTCGGGGCCTCGCGGGATTCCTCTTCCGTCGATGCCGGGGCCTAAGACCTTGTGTGAGTCGGTGCGGAACCTGAGGATTCCTCTCCAGTGCTGACATGGATCTTGGGGTACTTCTGGAGTCTCCCAGGGGAGTCAGTCCTCGTCTCGAGTGGGGCATGCACGTGCGCTTTCCTCCCGAGCTGTAGAGCAGTGTCACGCTTCCCTTCGCATGGATCAAGGATCTGTGGCTTTCCCCAGGCTTTCCCACGAGGCTTCCACGAGGCTTTCCCAGGTGTCCCACGTGCCACGTGGTGTGAGTCGATCCTCGCCTGAAAGCCGAGGCAGTGCAGGGAAAACAGGTTTCCCTGGAACTGGACTGAGACATCCAGGGGACTCTGGAATGGTGGCACGACCCTGGAGTTCCTCTCGCTTTCCTGTGGAGAGCGCCTCCTCTTGAGATGGACGGAACACCGGAATTCTTCCCGACACGAGGAAAGGATCCCTCCTCTCGAGTAGGAGGCGGAAACGGGGCTCCTCTGGATGTGGCGGGACTCTCGTGCTTCCTCTCGAGTGGAGACGGTATGTCGGGGAACTTCTTGAGTTGCAGAAGGGTGTGAAGGACCCTTTGGAAGTTCCAGAGGTTAGGTGTGATTAGCCTCGAGAGCCTCAGCGGAAATGGGCTCACTCACCTGGAGGGGAGAACCTCCTGGTTTTCTCGAGTTGCGGCAGGTGCTCTCGACTTACGACGGGGACCTCAGGACCGCTCTGGTGGCCTCAGGAAAGCCAGTCCCCATGCGAGTGGCTGGGGCTCTCGGGATTCCTCTCCATCGATGCACGGGCTAAGACCTGGTGTGGAGTCGTGCCGGAACCTGAGGATTCCTCTCCAGTGCAGACATGGATCTTGGGTACTTCTGAGTCTCCCAGGGGAGTCAGTCCTCGTCTCGAGCGGGGCATGCACTGCGCTTTCTCCCGAGCTGTAGCAGCAGGTCGCTTCCCTTCGCGGATCAAGGATCGGGGCTTTCCCGATGAGGCTTTCCCACAGGGCTTTCCCACGTGCCACCGTGGTTTGAGTCGATCCTCGCTTGAAAGTCGAGCAGTGCAGGGAAAACAGTTTTCCCTGGAATGGACTGAGACATCTGGTTGTCTCTGGAATGGTGGCACGACCCTGGAGTTCCTCTCGCCTTTCCTGTGGAGAGCGCCCTCCTTTGAGATGCGACGGGAACGCGGGAATTCTTCAGACCACGCAGGGAAAGATCCTCATCTCAGCTAGGAGGCGGAAACGGGGCTCCTCTGGATGTGGCCGGGACTCTCGTGCTTCCTCTCAAGTGAGATGGTATGTCGGGAACTTCTGAGTTGCAGCAAGGGTGTGAAGACCCTTTGAAGTTCCAGAGTAGGTGTGATTAGCCTCGAGCGCCTCTGCGGAAATGGGCCTCATCTCGCCTGGAGGGGAGAACCTCCTGGATTTTGTCGAGTTGCGCAGGTGCTCTCGACTTACGACGGGGACTTCAGGGACCCTCTCTGGTGGCCTCAGAAAGGCAAGTCCCCTTGCAAGTTGCTCGGGGCCTCTCGGGATTCCTCTCCCGTCGATGCTGGGGCTAAGACCTTGTGTAGAGTCGGTGCAGGACCCGGAGGATTCCACTCCAGTGCTGACATGGTTCCTGGGGTACTTTTTGGAGTCTCCCTAAGGGAGTCAGTCCTCGTCTCGAGTTGGGGCATGCACCGTGCGCTTTCCTCCCGAGCTGTAGCTGTAGTGTCACGCTGCCCTTCGCGTGGATCAAGGGATCTGTGGCTTTCCCTCGAGGCTTTCCCACGAGGCTTTCCCACGAGGCTTTCCCACAGGGCTGTCCCACGTGCCACCGTGGTGTGAGTCGATCCTCGGCTTGAAAGTCGACGCCAGTGCAGGGAAAACAGGTTTCCCTGGAATGGACTGAGACATCTGCTTGTCTCTGGGAATGGTGGCACGACCCTGGAGTTCCTCTCGCCTTTCCTGTGGAGAGCGCCTCCTCTTGAGATGCGACGGAAACGCCGGGAAGTCTTTCCCGACCACGCAGGGAAAGGATCCCTCATCTCAGGCTAGGAGGCGGAAACGGGGCTCCTCTGGACGTGGCCGGAACTCTCGTGCTTCCTCTCAAGTGGAGACGGGTATGTCGGGGAACTTCTTGGAGTTGCAGCAAGGGTGTGAAGAACCCTTTGGAAGTTCCAGAGGTTAGGTGTGATTATCCTCGAGACGCCTCAGCGGAAATGGGCCTCATTTCGCCTGAAGGGGAGAACCTCCTGGATTTTCTCGAGTTGCAGCAGGTGCTCTCGACTTACGACGGGGACCTCAGGGACCCACTCTGGTGGCCTCAGGAAAGGCCAGTGCCCATGCGAGTTGCTCGGGGCCTCTCGGGATTCCTCTCCCATCTATGCCGGGGCATAAGATCTTGTGTGGAGTCGGTGCCGGAACCTGAGCATTCCTCTCCAGTGCTGACATGTATCTTGGGGTACTTCTGTAGTCTCCCCAGTGGAGTCAGTTCTCGTCTCGAGTGGGACATGCACATGCGCTTTCCTCCCGAGCTGTAGCAGCAGTGTCACGCTTCCCTTCGCGTGGATTAAGGGATCTGTGGCTTTCCCTCGAGGCTCTCCCACGAGGCTTTCCCAAGAGGCTTTCCCACGAAGCTTACCCACAGGCTGTCCCACGTGCCACCGTGGAGTGAGTCGATCCTCGGCTTGAAAGTCGAGGCAGTGCAGGGAAAACAGGTTTCCCTGGAATGGACTGAGACATCTGGGGGACTCTGGGAATGGTGGCACGACCCTGGAGTTCCTCTCGCCTTTCCTGTGGAGAGCGCCTCCTCTTGAGATGCGACGGAAACGCCGGGAATTCTTGACCGACCACGCAGGGAAAGGATCACTCCTCTCGAGTTAGGAGGCGGAAATGGGGCTACTGTGGATGTGGGTGGGAATCTCGTGTTTCCTCTCGAGTGGAGACGGGTATGTCGGGGCACTTCTTGAGTTGCATCAATGGTGTGAAGGACCCTTTGAAAGTTCCAGAGGTTAGGTGTGATTAGCCTCGAGATGCCTCAGCGGAAATGGGCCTCATCACTCCTGGAGGGGAGAACCTCCTGGATATTCTCGAGTTGCGGCAGGTGCTCTCGACTTATGACGGGGACCTCAGGGACACGCTCTGGTGGCCTCAGGAAAGGCCAGTCCCCATGTGAGAAGCTCGGGGGCCGTCTCGGGATTCCTCTCCCGTCGATGCTGGGGCCTAAGACATTGTGTGGAGTCAGTGCCAGAACCTGAGGATTCCTCTCCAGTGCTGACATGGATCTTGGGGTACTTCTGGAGTCTCCCCAGGGGAGTCAGTCTTCGTCTCAAGTGGGGGCATGCACGTGCGCTTTCCTCCCGAGCTGTAGCAGCAGTGTCGCGCTTCCCTTCGCGTGGATCAAGGGATCTGTGGCTTTCCCTCGAGGCTTTCCAACGAGGCTTTCCCACAGGGCCGTCCCACGTGCCACCGTGGTGTGAGTCGATCCTCGACTTGAAAGTCGACGCAGTGCAGGGAAAATAGGTTTTCCTGGAATCGACAGAGACATCTGGGGGACTCTGGGAATGGTGGCATGACCCTGGAGTTCCTCTCGCCTTTCCTGTGGTGAGCGCCTCCTCTTGAGATGCGACGGGAACGTTGGGAATTCTTTCCCGACCACGCAGGGAAATGATCCCTCCTCTCGAGCTAGGAGGCGGAAACGGGGCTCCTCTGGATGTGGGCGGGACTCTCATGCTTCGTCTCGAGTGGAGACGGGTATGTCGGGGAACTTCTTGAGTTGCGGCAAGGGTGTGAAGGACCCGTTGGAAGTTCCAGAGGTTAGGTGTGACTAGCCTCGAGATGCCTCAGCGGAAATGGGCCTCATCTCGCCTGGAGGGGAGAACCTCCTGGATTTTCTCGAGTTGCGGCAGGTGCTCTCGACTTACGACGGGGACCTCAGGGACCCGCTCTGGTGGCCTCAGGAAAGGCCAGTCCCCATGCGAGTTGCTCGGGGGCCTCTCGGGTTTCCTCTGCGGTCGATGCTGGGGCCTAAGACCTTGTGTGGAGTCAGTTCCGGAACCTGAGGATTCCTCTGCAGTGCTGACATGGATCTTGGGGTACTTCTGGAGTCTCCCCAGGGGAGTCAGTCCTCTACTCGAGTGGGGGCATCCACGTGCGCTTTCACCCGAGCTGTAGCAGCGGTGTCCCGCTTCCCTTAGCGTGGATCAAGGGATCCGTGGCTTTCCATTGAGGCTTTCCCACGAGGCTTTCCCACGAAGGTTTCCTCAGGGCTGTCCCACGTGCCACCGTGGTGTGAGTCGATCCTCGGCTTGAAAGTCGAGGCAGTGCAGGGAAAACAGGTTTGCCTGGAATGGACTGAGACATCTGGGGGACTCTGTGAATGGTGGCACGACCCTGGAGTTCCTCTGGCCTTTCCTGTGGAGACCGCCTCCTCTTGAGATGCGACGGGAACACCGGGAATTCTTTCCCGACCACGCAGAGAAAGGATCCCTCCTCTCGAGCAAGGAGGCGGAAACGGGGCTCCTCTGGATGTGGGAGGGACCATCGTGCTTCCTCTCGACTGGAGACGGGTATGTCGGGGAACTTCTTGAGTTGCAGCAAGGTTTAGAAGGACCCTTTGACAGTTCCAGATGTTAGGTGTGATTTGCCTGGAGACGCCTCAGCGGAAATGGGCCTCATCTCGCCTGGAGGGGAGAACCTCCTGGATTTTCTCGAGTTGTGGCAGGTGCTCTCGACTTACGACGGGGACCTCAGGGACCCGCTCTGGTGTCCTCAGGAAAGGCCAGTCCCCATGCGAGTTGTTCGGGGGCCTCTTGGCAGCTTCTCGGGTTTCCTCTCCCGTCGATGCTGGGGCCTAAGACCTTGTGTGGAGTCAGTGCCGGAACCTGAGGATTCCTCTCCAGTGCTGACATGGATCTTGGGGTACTTCTGGAGTCTCCTCAGGGGAGTCAGTCCTCGTCTCAAGTGGGGGCATGCACGTGCGCTTTCCTTCCGAGCTGTAGCAGCAGTGTCGCACTTCCCTTCGCGGGGATCAAGGGATCTGTGGCTTTCCCTCGAGGCTTTCCCACGAGGCTTTCCCACAGGGCTGTCCCACGTGCCACCGTGGTGTGAGTCGATCCTCGTCTTGAAAGTGGAGGCAGTCCAGGGAATACAGGTTTCCCTGGAATGGACTGAGACATCTGGGGGACTCTGGGAATGGTGGCACGACCCTGGAGTTCCTCTCGCCTTTCCTTTGGAGAGCGCCTCCCCTTGAGATGCGACGGAAATGCCGGGAATTCTTTCCTGACCACGCAGGGAAAGGATCCCTCCCCTCGAGCTAGGAGGCGGAAACGGGGCTCCTCTGGATGTGGGCGGGACTCTCGTGCTTCTTTCGAGTGGAGTCGGGTATGTCGGGGAACTTCTTGAGTTGCAGCAAGGGTGTGAAGGACCCGTTGGAAGTTCCAGAGGTTAGGTGTGATTAGCCTCGAGATGCCTCAGCGGAAATGGGCCTCATCTCGCCTGGAGGGGAGAACCTCCTGGATTTTCTCGAGTTGTGGCAGGTGCTCTCGACTTACGACGGGGACCTCAGGGACCCGCTCTGGTGGCCTCAGGAAAGGCCAGTCCGCATGCTAGTTGCTCGGGGGCCTCTCGGGATTCCTCTCCCGTCGATGCCGGGGCCTAAGACTGCCGGGAGCCAGTGTGAGGTAGCCCGCCCGTGACAAGGTTATGAGGAAGGAAGCTGACATACGCAAGGCGTGCTCAGACTTCAGGGATCCCTCTTGAAATTTTTAAGCACGTACCCCAACAAAAATCTGCCGGTTTTTGTGCTCTGCTTTTTCACTCTTCTGACCTTTTCTGGAAAAAGTCAATTCAGGCCGTTAGTCTTCTGCATTTGAAAGAGTGTTTCAATCCAAAAAACCTCTGATTTCTTTCTAGCCTGCCTGTAGGACTCGTACAGCTGCGCTTGTGATTGTTTGAGGCCTCCTGACCGCAGGAGGCACAGGAAGCTTAAAACATCCTAGGAATGCAGGAGCTTCCGAGGAGTCAAAATCTTTAGAATAGGACTGATTAAAAGTTTCATTTTTTGGGTCAATGCTTGCTGCCAAATTTTCATATCCTTTATTTTTAGATATAGTTGGTATATAGAAAAACAAGTAGTAGACCTGGTATTAGCAACATTAGATCTTTGAGTTAAGTACCTTCTTTGTTATAACCCACTGCACCTTTGTTCTATAGAGATGTAACTTTAATGCTTTAAGGAGATGCAGATTAAAGAAAAACACTTCAGGGGAAACAAAATTAACATTCATTAAGGAAGAGAGCCAAAAAGTGTTAACAAGCCTCTTGGCCAGAAGATAATGTAAATCACCTGAGACCTTTTGTATACAAAATGATATACAGAAAGAATCTGGGTTGCGAACACTATATAATTTTGTGTTATCCATTGATCTCCATGTTTTATCAAAAGTATAAAAGGCCTTCTGAACAATAAAGGAGGAGGTCAGGGGCCGGGGGCCAGATTCTCGGACCAGCTTCTCGAACTAGTCTCTCAGCCTGGTTTCTTGGGACTCTGGCTCCCCCCGTGTCTTTCTCTCTCTTTCTTCTTCTCTAACTTTCCTTCTCTCTGCTCTTTACTTTAACTTCAGGATGAATCTCCACCTGGAGTGCGGAGTCTCGCCAGGTCTACTTACTTGCCCTGGCTGTTAAGACCCGCACGAAAGGGAGCTTAAGGCGAGGCACCCTTAGATATTCAAGCGGGCGCCGGTGGCCAACGTAGGAGGTGCAAATTCCTTGTCTGGAATTTTATTGACCGTCCGAGTAAACCAAGTTATTCAGCCCTCTTCCTCCACTTAATCTTCTTACTACACTATAGTTTCCTAATCTAATCTTACATTAATAAATAAACAAGTCTTTCCACGCCAACGCCGTCCACCCTTCGAATTCCCTGGATCCACCGGGGCTGGACCCCGGCATCAGACCTTGTGTAGAGTCGGTGCCGGAACCTGAGGATTCCTCTCCAGTGCTGACATGGATCTTGGCGTACTTCTGGAGTCTCCCCAGGGGAGTCAGTCCTCGTCTCGAGTGGGGGCATGCACGTGCGCTTTCCTCCCGAGCTGTAGCAGCAGTGTCACGCTTCCCTTCGCGTGGATCAAGGGATCTGTGGCTTTCCCACGAGGCTTTCCCACAGGGCTGTCCCACGTGCCACCGTGGTGTGAGTCGATCCTCGGCTTGAAAGTCGAGGCAGTGCAGGGAAAACAGGTTTCCCTGGAATGGACTGAGACATCTGGGGGACTCTGGGAATGGTGGCACGACCCTGGAGTTCCTCTCGCCTTTTCGGTTTAGAGCCCCTCCTCTTGAGATGCGACGGAATCGCCGGGAATTCTTTCCCGACCACGCAGGGAAAGGATCCCACCTCTCGAGCTAGGAGGCGGAAACGGGGCTCCTCTGGATGTGGGCGGGACTCTCGTGCTTCCTCTCGAGTGGAGACGGGTATGTCGGGGAACTTCTTGAGTTGCAGCAAGGGTGTGAAGGACCCTTTCGAAGTTCCAGAGTTTAGGTGTGATTAGCCTCGAGATGCCTCAGCGGAAATGTGCCTCATCTCGCCTGGACGCGAGAACCTCCTGGATTTTCTCGAGTTGCGACAGGTGCTCTCGACTTACGAAGGCAACCTCAGGGACCCGCTCTGGTGGCCTTAGGAAAGGCCAGTCCCCTTGCGAGTTGCTCGAGAGCCTCGCGGGATTCTTCTTCCGTCGATGCCGGGGCCTAAGACCTTGTGTGGAGTCGGTGCCGGAACCTGAGGATTCCTCTCCAGTGCTGACATGGATCTTGGGGTACTTCTGGAGTCTCCCCAGGGGAGTCAGTCCTCGTCTCGAGTGGGGGCATGCACGTGCGCTTTCCTCCCGAGCTGTAGAGCAGTGTCACGCTTCCCTTCGCATGGATCAAGGGATCTGTGGCTTTCCCTCCAGGCTTTCCCACGAGGCTTTCCAACGAGGCTTTCCCAGAGGGTTGTCCCACGTGCCACTGTGGTGTGAGTCGAACCTCGCCTGAAAGTCGAGGCAGTGCAGGGAAAACAGGTTTCCCTGGACTGGACTGAGACATCCAGGGGACTCTGGGAATGGTGGCACGACCCTGGAGTTCCTCTCGTCTTTCCTGAGGAGAGCGCCTCCTCTTGAGATGTGATGGGAACACCAGGTATTCTATCCCGACCACGTAGGGAAAGGATCCCTCCTCTCGAGGTAGGAGGCGGAAACGGGGATCCTCTGGTTGTGGGCGGGACTCTCGTACTTCCTGTCGAGTGGAGACGGGTATGTCGGGGAACTTCTTGAGTTGCAGCAAGGGTGTGAAGGACCCTTTGGAAGTTCCAGAGTTTAGGTGTGATTAGCCTCGAGACGCCTCAGCTGAAATGGACCTCATCTCGCCTGGAGGGGAGAACCTCCTGGATTTTCTCGAGTTGCGGCAGGTGCTCTCGACTTACGACGGGGACCTCAGGGACCCGCTCTGGTGTCCTCAGGAAAGGCCAGTCCCCATGCGAGTTCCTCGGGGGCCTCACGGGGCCTCTCGGGTTTCCTCTCCCGTCGATGCTGGGGCCTAAAACCTTGTGTGGAGTCAGTGCCGGAACCTGAGGATTCCTCTCCAGTGCTGACATGGATCTTGGGGTACTTCTGGAGTCTCCCCAGGGGAGTCAGTCCTTGTCTCGAGTGGGGGCATGCACATGTGCTTTCCTCCCCAGCTGTAGCAGCAGTGTCACGCTTCCCTTCGAGTGGATCAAGGGATCGGTGGCTTTCCCTCGAGGCTTTCCCACGAGGCTTTCCCACGAGGGTTTCCCACAGGGCTGTCCCACGTGTCACCGTGGTGTGAGTCAATCCTCGGCTTGAAAGTCGAGGCAGTGCACGGAAAACAGGTTTCCCTGGAATGGACTGAGACATCTGGGGGACTCTGGGAATGGTGGCACGACCACTGGAGTTCCTCTCGCCTTTCCTTTGGAGAGCGCCTCCTCTTGAGATGCGACGGGAGGCCGATAATTCTTTCCCGACCACGCAGGGAAAGGATCCCTCCTCTCGAGCTAGGAGGCGGAAACGGGGCTCCTCTGCATGTGGGCGGGACTCTCCTGCTTCCTCTCGAGTGGAGTCGGGAATGTTGCGGAACTTCTTGAGTTGCAGCAAGGGTGTGAAGGACCCTTTGGAACTTCCAGAGGTTAGGTGTGATTAGCCGTGAGACGCATCAGCGGAAATGTGCCTCATCTCGCCTGGAGGGGAGAACCTCCTGGATTTTCTCGAGGTGCGACAGGTGCTCTGGACTTACGAAGGGGACCTCAGGGACCCGCTGTGGTTGCGTCAGGAAAGGCCAGTCCCCATGGGAGTTGCTCGGGGGCCTCTCGGGCTTCCTCTCCCGTCGATGCAGGGGCCTAAGATCTTGTGTGGAGCCGGTGCAGGAACCTGAGGATTCCTCTCCAGTCCTGACATGGATCTTGGGGTACTTCTGGAGTCTCCCCAGGGGAGTCAGTCCTCGTCTCGAGAGGGGGCATGCACGTGGGCTTTCCTTTCGAGCTGTAGCAGCAGTGTCCCACTTCCCTTCGCGTGGATCAAGGGATCTGTGGCTTTCCCTCGAGGCTTTCCACGATGCTTTCCCACGAGGCTTTCCCACAGGGCTGTCCCACGTGCCACCGTGGTGTGAGTCGATCCTCAGCTTGAAAGTCGAGGCAGTGCAGGGAAAACAGGTTTCCCTGGAATGGACTGAGACATCTGGGGGACTCTGGGAATGGTGGCACGACCCTGGAGTTCCTCTCGCCTTTTCGGTTTAGAGCCCCTCCTCTTGAGATGCGACGGAATCGCCGGGAATTCTTTCCCGACCACGCATGGAAAGGATCCCACCTCTCGAGCTAGGAGGCGGAAACGGGGCTCCTCTGGATGTGGGCGGGACTCTCGTGCTTCCTCTCGAGTGGAGACGGGTATGTCGGGGAACTTCTTGAGTTGCAGAAAGGGTGTGAAGGACCCTTTCGAAGTTCCAGAGTTTAGGTGTGATTAGCCTCGAGACACCTCAGCGGAAATGTGCCTCATCTCGCCTGGACGCGAGAACCTCCTGGATTTTCTCGAGTTGCGACAGGTGCTCTCGACTTACGAAGGCAACCTCAGGGACCCGCTCTGGTGGCCTTAGGAAAGGCCAGTCCCCTTGCGAGTTGCTCGAGAGTCCTCGCGGGATTCTTCTTCCGTCGATGCCGGGGCGTAAGACCTTGTGTGGAGTTGGTGCCGGAACCTGAGGATTCCTCTCCAGTGCTGACATGGATCTTGGGGTACTTCTGGAGTCTCCGCAGGGGAGTCAGTCCTCGTCTCGAGTGGGGGCATGCACGTGCGCTTTCCTCCCGAGCTGTAGAGCAGTGTCACGCTTCCCTTCGCATGGATCAAGGGATCTGTGGCTTTCCCTCCAGGCTTTCCCACGAGGCTTTCCAACGAGGCTTTCCCAGAGGGTTGTCCCACGTGCCACTGTGGTGTGAGTCGAACCTCGCCTGAAAGTCGAGGCAGTGCAGGGAAAACAGGTTTCCCTGGACTGGACTGAGACATCCAGGGGACTCTGGGAATGGTGGCACGACCCTGGAGTTCCTCTCGTCTTTCCTGAGGAGAGCGCCTCCTCTTGAGATGTGATGGGAACACCGGGTATTCTATCCCGACCACGCAGGGAAAGGATCCCTCCTCTCGAGCTAGGAGGCGCAAACGGGGATCCTCTGGTTGTGGGCGGGATTCTCGTGCTTCCTGTCGAGTGGAGACGGATATGTCGGGGAACTTCTTGAGTTGCAGCAAGGGTGTGAAGGACCCTTTGGAAGTTCCAGAGTTTAGGTGTGATTAGCCTCGAGACGCCTCAGCTGAAATGGACCTCATCTCGCCTGGAGGGGAGAACCTCCTGGATTTTCTCGAGTTGCGGCAGGTGCTCTCGACTTACGACGGGGACCTCAGGGATCCGCTCTGGTCGCCTCAGGAAAGGCCAGTCCCCTTGCGAGTTGCTCGGGGGCCTCCTGGGGGCCTCTCGGGTTTCCTCTCCCGTCGATGCTGGGGCCTAAGACCTTGTGTGGAGTCAGTGCTGTAACCTGAGGATTCCTCTCCAGTGCTGACATGGATCTTGGGGTTCTTCTGGAGTCTCCCCAGGGGAGTCAGTGCTCGTCTCGAGTGGGGGCTTGCACGTGGGCTTTCCTTCCGAGCCTTAGCAGCAGTGTCACGCTTCCCTTCGCGTGGATCAAAGCATCTGTTGCTTTCCCTCGAGGCTTTCCCATGAGGCTTTCCCACCAGGTTTTCCCACCAGGCTTTTCCAAAGGGCTGTCCTACGCGCCACCGTGGTGTGATTTGATCCTCGGCTTGAAAGTCGAGGCAGTGCAGGGAAAACAGGATTTCCCTGGAAATGCACTGAGACATCTGGGGGACTCTGGGAATGGTGGCACGACCCTGGAGTTCCTCTCGCCTTTCCTGTGGAGAGCGCCTCCCGTTGACTTGCCTCGGATATGCCGGGAATTCTTTCCCGACCACGCAGGGAAAGGATCCCTACCCTCGAGCTAGGAGGCGGAAACGGGGCTCCTCTGGATGCGGGCGGGACTCTCGTGCTTCCTTCGAGTGGAGATGGGTATGTCGGGGAACTTCTTGAGTTGCAGCAAGGGTGTGAAGGACCCTTTGGAAGTTCCAGAGGTTAGTTTTGATTAGCCTCGAGACACCTCAGCGGAAATGGGCCTCATCTCGCCTGGAGGGGAGAACCTCCTGGATTTTCTCGAGTTGCGGCAGGTGCTCTTGACTTAGGATGGGGACTTTAGCGACCCGCTGTGGTTGCATCAGGAAAGGCCAGTCCCCATGCGAGTTGGTCCGGGGCCTCTCGGGATTCCTCTCACGTCGATGCCGGGCCCTAAGATCTTGTGTGGAGCCAGTGCCGGAACCTGAGGATTCCTCTCCAGTGCTGACAAGGATCTTGAGGTTATTTCTGGAGTCTCCCCAGGGGAGTCAGTCCTCTTCTCGAGTGGGGACATGCACGTGCGCTTTCCTCCCCAGCTGTAGCAGCAGTGTCACGCTTCCCTTCGAGTGGATCCAGGTATCTGTGGCTTTCCCTCGAGACTTTCCCACGAGGCTTTCCCACGAGGCTTTCCCACAGGGCTGTCCCACCTGCCACCGTGGTGTGAGTCGATCCTCGGCTTGAAAGTTGAGGCAGTGCAGGGAAAACAGGTTTCCCTGGAATGGACTGAGACATCTGGGGGACTCTGGGAATGGTGGCACGACCCTGGAGTTCCTCTCGCCTTTCCTGTGGAGAGCGCCTCCCGTTGACTTGCCTCGGATATGCCGGGAATTCTTTCCCGACCACGCAGTGAAAGGATCCCTCCTCTCGAGCTAGGAGGCGGAAACGGGGCTCCTCTGGATGTGGGCGGTACTCTCGTGCTTCCTCTGGAGTGGAGACGGGTATGTCGGGACACTTCTTGAGTTGCAGCAAGGGTGTGAGGGACCCTTTGGAAGTTCCAGAGTTTGGGTTTGATTTGCCTCGAGACACCTCAGCGGAAATGGGCCTCATCTCGCCTGGAGGGGAGACCTCCTGGATTTTCTCGAGTTGTGCCAGGTACTCTGATTTACGACGGGGACCTCAGGGACCCGCCCTGGTGGCCTCAAGAAAGGCCAGTCCCCATTCGAGTTGCTCGGGGGCCTATCGGGATTCCTCTCTCCCGTCCGATCGCCGGGGCTAAGACCTTGTGTGGTGATCGAGTGCGCGGAACCTGAGTATG
>NW_017218249.1:0-12020 GCF_001704415.2 Capra hircus | reverse complement strand
TACTAAATAGTTACATTCCTGTAGAACAAAGGTGCAGTGGGTTATACAAAGAAAGTACTTAACTCAAAGATCCAGGGCTACTACCTGTTTTTAAAATATACCAAATAAAAGATATGGAAACTTGGCAGCAAGTATTGGCTCAGCAAATGAAACCCTTAATCAGTCCTATTCTAATGATTTTGAATCCTTGGAAGCCCCTACATTAAGGATGTTTTAAGCTTCCTGTCTCGCAGTCGGGAGCAACAATCACATGCGCAGCTGTAAGAGTCTGGCAGGAGGCTAGAAAGCCATCAGAGGGGTTTTTGGATTGAAAGACTCTTATTATGCCCAGGAGACTTATTATCTAAAAGCTCTAAATTAACTTTTTCCAGAAAAAGGTGGTGGGGGACAGCCCCCTGTTAATGTCAGAAGAGCAGGGGAAAGCATAACACAGTAAAGCAGGCAGACTCTGGTTTTGGGGGTAGATGCTCGAGAATTTCCAGGGGGACCCATGAGGCTCGATCCTGCCTTTGCATATGCCAAGCCTCCTTCCTCATGACATTTGCAATGGGCGGGGTTCCTCATGCTGGCTCCCGGCAATTTATGATCAGCATTCTACAAAGTGCTAATATAAAGGACAGTTCATGGTTGTTTAAGGAAAGTAAGATCTGTGGTTTTAGTAACAAAAGGTATGAGCAATGACATTGATTTGGGGTGCTCGTAACAGTCAATGGGAGCAAGCGGAAGCTGGAAGCAAGTTTTAATTTCCCTAGACCACAGGAGCCAACATTTAGGGCTAAGGTCCCTAGTTGGCCTGCCTAGTCAAGAACAAATTCAGATGATGAGGCAGATGATAAAGAGTAAAGGACAAGGTTTATTGAAAGGAAAAGTACATGTGGCAAGGCACAAGGGCAACCTCAGAGAGAGAGAGAGACTCCTTTGGAAGTGTAAATTCTTTACAAAGGGGCAGTTTTCCGGGTCTTCATCTTCCCTCAGGCCAGTCACCTTGTTTATTTGCCCTGGCTAATTTGTCTCAGGCCCCCCCTCCCTGGAGTGCACATGCACACCTTAGCCAAGTTGGATATCAAAGTGAAGGCTTCTGGGAGGAGCAGGACTCATTATGGCCTGGAATTATCCTGTGAATTTTGACTCCAAGCAGCCTTTCTGAGCATGTGTAGTGTCTCCCTTAACAAACAGGGTTTTTTCCTTTCTTTGTCCTTGCCATAATTATTCCCTGAGATTAGAGAATGACTGTGTATTTACCCTGTTTTTGTGTGGGTGTAAATTCCTCAACTGGAGCCCATGTATCTCTTTATCTCAGGGAATGCAAAGGGGAAGATGACACATTCATGACATTTAACATGGAGCCCATCAGTCTCCTACCAGAAAATTACATTTTATTAGGGAGAAAGAAAGTAGGTCTGACTTACAGGTGGCTGTTTCTAAATGAAAAAAATGATATAATTAGAAAAAAATTTTTATGCAAAGTGGACCTCCAAGAAAAGAGGTCCCAAAAGGCAAAGTCTTTATATGATCTGTAACAATCTGTCATTTGACTCCTGTCAGTGTTGTTGCTTGACTATGGGAAGCATGTGATGAGGTGTTTCAAAGGGACCTGTTTCCTCTTTGTCCCCCTTCTGTGTTGGATTCCATCAGATGCCTCCTTTTTGGTCCATGTAGAACAGTGCTGACACCTCCAGGGATTATTTCAGTACCAGCCTGGTTCTCTTCCTGTTTGCTGTGCTTGGGAGACCTCACTGGAAGAAGGGAAAGACTGGCAGCTCTTCAATTGCATTTGGTGTCTCAGATCCTACACAGAGCTGCCTTCAACCTGTCTTTCTGTTCAGAGCCCTCAGCTGTTCTTGTTACTACTTTTGCCACATCCTTCAGGGGTGTGTGTAACAGGAATGTGGTTTGGATCTTCTGTGATTGTTACTCAGGAAACCTGTAAGGACAGTGGATATTGAATGAGGTCCTCTTTTAGACAGGACCTGAATTGATATCTTGTTGGTGCCTTGGAAACGATTTCCAAGAGGGATGGCTGAGTAACACAATTACACAGGTCAGTTCTTGTGTCTGATCTGAAGTCTCCTTTTTACACTCCTGGAGTTGATTGTAACTTTTTGTCCTCTGTTGTGCCCAAGTGGGCCCTGATGGTTCAGAGCATGTATGAATCTGTAAGTCTTGGTTTCAGTCCTGCTTTTGGTCATTTACTTTCATGTTCCCTGGAGTTGTGTACAGGAACCCTGTGAATCCACTACCTTTATTTGTAATATTGAGGTAATTAGTGCTGTTAGGTGGCATAGAATGATGCCTGTTTTACAGAAAAGGTCAGAAGTTACTGTTTTTTGTCTTTTTCACTGTGCCATGTGGCAGGTTATGTTAGTTCCCCATTCCTGGATGGAATCTGTGCTCCCCTCTAGTGTATGTGCATAGTCCTAACAACTGGACCACCAGGGAATTTGCCTCAAAGATTACTTTTTGCTTAAGAGTATATTTACTTCCTGTCTTGCTTATTGTGACATCTCTTTTGTTTACTTTACATCTTGTATGTTTTTATGTTACTTTTCACTTTTATGAGAGTTGTCTCTGACTCTGGTTAATAGGTTTTCAAATAATATTGGTTTTCTTCATGCCAATACATTACATTTTTTAATGTATTTTCTTTTTGGTTGCACTGGGTCTTTGTTGCTTCAGAGGCTTTTCGTTACTTGTGGCAGGCAAGGGCTACTCTCTACTTGCAGTGCACAGACTTCTCATTCTAATGCCTTCTCTTGTTATAGTGCATTGGCTCTATGCCTGTGCACAGTAGTTGTGACTCCCAAACTCTGGACCGGAGTTGTGGCCTACAAGCTTAGTTGCTCCCAAGGTATGAAGGAACTTCCCAGATGAGGAATGAAACTCTTGTGCGTTAATTACCAGGTGGATTCTTTACCTCTGAGCCAGAAGGGAGGCCCCGAAGCTTATTCCTTGACATGTATCTTGGAACCAATGAACTGAGTAAGTTAAAGTTACTGTATAAATAGGGAATTGCTGTCCGAATGACTGTTCTTCAAGTCGAGAATGTTTGATTTATTAATATTTTGTTATTTAAAGATGATGGTCTTTATGTATTACACAATGTAACTGACAGAACAACTTGTCAATGTCATAAAATGCCTATACGTCTATCTACTGATCGATTTATAAGAGGTATTTAGAAAAGTTTTCTTTTTTTCCCCATTATTTTAGGGAATTTCCTGAACAGTTATCACCTGCTATTTATGTTTTCCATTATTCGTAGTGCTTCTTTGGGATTATTTACCATTGCAGTGTATTGCCTGTTAATGAATGCTTGTTCAGTTGATCATTCTGTCTGACTCTTTGTGATCTCATGGACAGTAGCCTGCTAAGCTCCTTATCCATGGAATTTTTTTCAGGCAAAAATGGTTCGGTGACTGCCATTTCCTCCTCCAGGGGATCTCCCCCACCTAGGGATTGAAGCTCCCTATCCTATGTCTCCTGCAGTGGCAGGCTAATTCTTTACTACCAAGTCACCTATGTAGCCCTATCTGTTCTTACCATTTACTTATGTATAAGTATGCCTAAAGTGTGTACAATATGCCATATTTTCTCCTCAATTATGAGACAGCAGTGTGTTTACTACCAAGTAGAATGAGTTTAGAAGTCATGGTGCAAAAATACCCTTTTCTTTAAGAACTGACATGAGTTTGGAAAAAATTAATATGTTCTGACTGTATCTTTGAAGCTAGGCTACCCTAAAATTAATTTGGATTACATGTGATTACTCTTTGACTTTTAAAGAGTTCTATTTTTTTTTAGTTTAGTGTTTCAAACATTTTTAAGGTAATCATTGGGAAGATGCGTAATTCTGTTTGGCATGGATATGGCTTACCATGTATTCAGCATGAAACTGTTATTTATGCATTGTAGTTGATAGAATGCATATGGTTTTTATATTTCATAGATGTGTCTCAAATACGTATGATCAAGAAGTTACAGGCAAAGGAGACAGTGGTAAAGAAGAAATTTTTCAAAGAGTGGTGTTTGGAAGAGCAGAAAGCCATGAAATCGAAGATTATTTCCTCAGAAAGATACAGAAAAATACGCATGATTTTGAGTCTCTGTGGACAGATGATGAAAGAAATGACAGAGAAACCTCTATATCCCACAACAAAAATCTCACCAATAGAAGAGATCATGATAGTAGAAGTGATGCAGGAAATAAGCCTGTTGAAAAGCATGGATCAAGCTTTCAGGATCAGTTGCAGATACTTGAATCTCAAGGGACAGTTTCTGAATGTAGTCAGGTTGTGGTGAATAACAACAGTAGCGCCTCAGGTTTACCACCTCAGAGAACTCGTAGTGTCTGTAAAGGCAATTCTCATAAACAAGAGAATGCTGTTATACATCCCTCAGAACTGGTACCAGACCAGGAAGCACACAAGAAAAATACTTACAGTTATAATGAGTGTAACATAACTTTTCTTCAGGACTCAGAACTCACTCAGAGAAAATGGCACCCCACTCCAGTACTCTTGTCTGGAAAATCCCATGGACAGAGGAGCCTGGTAGGCTGCAGTCCAAGGGGTCACTGAGAATTGGAAACGACTCAGTGACTTCACTTTCACTTTTCACTTTCATGCATTGTAGAAGGAAATGGCCACCCACTCCAGTGTTCTTGCTTGGAGAATCCCAGGGACAGCTGAGCCTGGTGGGCTGCTGTTTATGGGGGTCGCACAGATTCGGACATGACTGAAGCAACTTAGCAGCAGCAGCAGCAGCAGCAGAACTCACTAGACATCAAAGAATCCATACAGGAAGAAAAGCATATAAATGTAACATGTTGTAAGGCTTTTAATGATAAATCTTATAGTAATCCAACCATAGGTCAAAGAGCCATATAAATGTGATAGATGTGGCCACTGCTTTAAACAGCATACACAGCTTCAGCATCATCGGCGAGTTCATACTGGAGAGAAAACCATGTAAATGTGATCTGTGTGGAAAGGGCTTTAGTCGAAAAGTGAGGCACACAGTTCATCAGACCCTTCATACTGGAGAGAAACTGTATACATGTGAAGTATGTGGCCATGGCTTTACTCGAAAGTCACACCTTGGAATTCATTGGAGAGTTCATACCGGAGAGAAACCATATAAATGTGATGTATGTGGCAAGGCCTTTAGTGTAAATGAAAGGCTTGTAGTTCATTGGAGAGTTCATACTGGAGAGAAACCATATAAATGTGATGTGTGTGGCAAGGCCTTTAGTGTAAATGTAAGGCTTGTAGTTCATCGGAGAGTTCTACTGGAGAGAAACCATATACATGTGAAGTATGTGGCCATGGCTATACTCAAAAGTCAAAACTTGTAATTCATGGAGAATTCATACCAGAGAGAAGCCATTTAAATGTATGTGATATTTGTGGCAAGGCCTTTAGTGTAAATGCAAGGCTTGTAGTTCATTGGAGAGTTCATACCGGAGAGAAACCATATAAATGTGATGTGTGTGGCAAGGCCTTTAGTATAAATGTAAGGCTTGTAGTTCATTGGAGAGTTCTACTGGAGAGAAACCATATACATGTGAAGTATGTGGCCGTGGTTATACTCAAAAGTCAATACTTGTAATTCATTGGAGAAGGCATCCTAAAAGAAACCATATAAATGTGATCTATGTGGCAAGGCCTTTAGTGTAAATGCAAGGCTTGTAGTTCATTGGAGAATTCATACTGGAGAGAAACCTTACAAATATAACCATTGGAACAAACATTTTAGTGCACAGTCATGCCTAAATTGCCATCAGGCAGTTCATACAGGAAGAAAAATGTAGAAATGTAATTTATGTGGCAATAAATAATAATAATAATTTTTAAAATATAACTGATTCAATTTGCTCTGTGCCTGATACTAACACAACATTGTGAACCTACTCCACTTCTTTCAAATTTTAATAAAAGCACAAAGATGAGGTGGAGTGAGGTGGATTTATACTAGGGGGTGAAGTGTGTTTGGGTGTAGGGTACTACCAGGTCCCAAGAGGATTCAGATCTTTTAAGGGATCGGGATAAATGACAGTCGAGGGACTCAGCCACACATATGCATGTATCCATTCTCCCCCAAACCCCTGTCCCATCGAGGCTGCCACATAACATTGAGCAGAGCTCCCTATGCTATACAATCGGATGTTTCTGTTTTGTAAATGAGTTCATTGGTATCTTTTTTCAGATTCCAAATATAAGTGCTGTCTAATCTTTGTGTTTCTCTGACTTCAGTTCAGTTCAGTTGCTCAGTTGTGTCCACTCTTTGTGACCCCATGAATCACAGCATGCCAGGCCTCCCTGTCCATCACCAACTCCCAGAGGCTACTCAAACTCATGTCCATCGAGTTGGTGATGCCATCCAGCCATCTCATCTTCTGTCATCCCCTTTTCTGACTTATTCACTTAATATTGAAAGGTTGTTGCTGAGCCATGAAAGACTCCGGGATTCTTGGCATCCGGAGGAGAGGAATTCAATCCAGGGCCAATGATGAGGTTTGAGCACTCAGAACTTTTGTGTAATACAGTTTTATTAAAGTATAAAAGAGACAAAGTTTCTGACATAGACATCAGAAGGGGACAGAAAGAGTGCCCCCCTGCTAGTCTTTAGCGGAATGTTATATAGCTACTAGCAGGCTGCTAATTGGAGAAAGGAAATGTCTCAAAACTCAGAGATTGGCACCAGGCCCCTCACCCACAACATGCATTTTGAGATAACATTGGCACAAGGTGAGTTGTCCTGGGCCATAAAACGATTGACTTGAATCTTTTAGAAAGGCAGGTTTCCAGTCAAATAGTTTCATTAACATGGATTAGGAGAACAACTGTATGAGTAAAACATACTGGTTTGTTGAGCCACTATCGGTTCTGAGTCTCTTTAGCAAACCAACTTGAAGAGTCTAGGGTAAATACATAGTTCATTAACATAGCTTAATAAAAACATTTCCATAAGAAAAACGCATTGGTTAGCTCAAGGTTTGAGAAAAGTTCAGGTGGAACCAGGTGTCATCATAGCAACACAGTATTTTAAGAGAAACCTCCTTTTCAAGATTAAAATTTTGAATAGAAAAGGGGAAATACCTGACACTTGCAGTTTTTGTTTCCTCCTCCTCTGCCGCTTAGAGAAAGATAAAAAACATTGACACTTGCAGCCCATATCCTCCATTTGGGGACCCCTGACCTTCCTGCATGTTACCTTCTCAGTATGATCATTTCCAGGCCCATTCACTTTGGTGATTAATTTTGTTTCCCCAATAATGTTGAGTATTTCTTGGATAATTCAGTTCAGTTTGTGTTTACTACTTCATATGTGTTAAATCCTCAGTACATCTCCTCTTGGAATTTGGTGAAGACTGACCCCCAGGTGTCTGGGCCAAACCGTTTTAAGGTAATACCACATCTTTCCACATCCATGTGTATGTCTGCATCTGGAACGTGGACAATTAACATGCAGCTTGCTTTCCCAGGGCACAGAGAAGACTGACTGCTTTTTCACTTTATTAATGGAGAAAGGCTTATTCTCAGCAGCTGTTTCTTCACCAGAGCACAGCTGGTAAAAGAGGAGATGAGGGGATAATTTAGTTATATCAGTATAATGTAGATGTTCATTACTGTCTAATCATACACATAATATCCAGGATGCTGTGCAAAGACTTTTTTTTCCATGATCACCGGAGAAATGGCAAAATGGAAAATATTTTTCCTAGTGTTGAGGCTGCAGAGCAGGGCCCTGTGGCACTCCCAGGCACAGAGGCCTTTTTGGTTCCCATTTCTTATAGACAGGACTGCAGCCTCTTTGACCTTCCGTGAGTTCCAAAGGGCAGAACAGTTGCTGATCAAAGAAGGATGCTCACACTGGTTCAATCGTTCCAACTCTTTTGACCCAATGGACACAAAATGGGTTGCCATTTCTTCCTCTAGGGCATCTTCCTGACTCAGGAATCGAACCCAAGTCTCCTGTACTTGCAGGTGCGTTCTTTACCACTGCACTGATTAGGAGACCAGACCACCTAAGACCCTGAACAAAACTTCATCTTGTCACCAACCCCATCCTTTTACAACTTTGCAGAGGAAACAAGAATACAAGACTGTTACTGCCTTGATGCTTAGCATATATCCCTAGCAGACGATATAACCTTTCCCTACTCACCAAGGACGGGGCCTGAAGTGTTCCCTTTTATCCTCACACATATAGAAAGCCACTCTTACTCCTCCATAACTCTGTGTTTGTATTTCAAGTATTTCAGTTTGGCATTTGTGCAGAGAGCCAAGATTTTGGCTTCTGTATAACCTCTGGGTTCTGGTTCAACCCAGACCCCTGACTTGTTGATTCAGAGGAACGTCTTTCAACACATACTGATGTGTCTAAGATGTGACAGGACCAGACACAACACAGCCCAAAGGAACACACAGGGCCCCTCACTGACGTTCTAAGGTACATACACTGAGGTTCTCAGGCCTTTGTTGTTCTTTTTTATTATTATTGGGTTAATATTCCTAAGTTTCCATTTTTTAACTATTACATGTATATTTATCTTCTTTGACTTTTCTTGGTATTATAGCTTCTGATGACAGAGTTGAAGCTTCGGATCCTGTAATTATGGAAAAGAGCAAAGATTAAAAAATTCTCCCACTTCACTTCCAGGAAAAGGCTTACTGCCAAAAGCCACCCTTCCTCATTATCACTGATTTAAGACCCCTGCTCAGCCCCCTGTCTGCCTGGGAAAAAACCAGACTCACACTCCACAAATTCTCAGTCTATGCCCTATCAGTGATGTGTTGTTGCTGTTTAGTCGCTCAGTCATGACTCACTCATTGCAACCTCGTGGACCACAGCATGCCAGGCTTCCCTGTCTTTCACCATCTCCTGGAGTTTGATCAAACTGATGTCCGTTGAGTTGGAGATGCCAGCTAACCGTGTCATCTTCTATCATTCCATTTTCCTCCTGCCTTCAATCTTTCCCAGCCTTGAGGTCTTTTCCAATACGTCCAATATTTGCATCATGTGGCCAAAGTATTGGAGCCTCAGCTTCAGCATCAGTCCTTCCAATGAATATCCATGGTTGGTCTCCTTTTGGATTGACTGGTTTGATCTCCTTGTTCTCCAAGGGACTCTCAAGATTGATCTCCAGCACCACAATCCAAAAGCATCAGTTTTTCTCTGCTCAGACTTCTTCTTTTTTTTTTTTTTTTAGTTTTTTATTTTTTAAATTTTAAAATCTTTAATTCTTACATGCGTTCCCAAACATGAACCCCCCTCCACCTCCCTCCCCATAACATCTCTCTGGGTCATCCCCATGCACCAGCCCCAAGCATGCTGTATCCTGCGTCAGACATAGACTGGCGATTCAATTCTTACATGATAGTATACATGATAGAATGCCATTCTCCCAAATCATCCCACCCTCTCCCCTCTCCCTCTGAGTCCAAAAGTCCGTTATACACATCTGTGTCTTTTTCCTGTCTTGCATACAGGGTCGTCATTGCCATCTTCCTAAATTCCATATATATGTGTTAGTATACGTGTATTGGTGTTTTTCTTTCTGGCTTACTTCACTCTGTATAATCGGCTCCAGTTTCATCCATCTCATCAGAACTGATTCAAATGAATTCTTTTTTACAGTGGCTGAGTAGATACTCCATTGTGTATATGTACCACAGCTTTCTTATCCATTCATCTGCTGATGGACATCTAGGTTGTTTCCATGTCCTGGCTATTATAAACAGTGGCTGCGATGAACATTGGGGTACATGTGTCTCTTTCAATTCTGGTTTCCTCGGTGTGTATGCCCAGCAGTGGGATTGCTGGGTCATAAGGTAGTTCTATTTGCAATTTTTTAAGGAATCTCCACACTGTTTCTCCATAGTGGCTGTACTAGTTTGCATTCCCACCAACAGTGTAGGAGGGTTCCCTTTTCTCCACACCCTCTCCAGCATTTATTGCTTGCAGATTTTTGGATCGCAGCCATTCTGACTGGTGTGAAGTGGTACCTCATTGTGGTTTTGATTTGCATTTCTCTGATAATGAGTGATGTTGAGCATCTTTTCATGTGTTTGTTAGCCATCCGTATGTCTTCTTTGGAGAAATGTCTATTTAGTTCTTTGGCCCATTTTTTGATTGGGTCGTTTATTTTTCTGGAATTGGAGCTGCATAAGTTGCTTGTATATTTTTGAGATTAGTTGTTTGTCAGTTGCTTCATTTGCTATTATTTTCTCCCATTCAGAAGGCTGTCTTTTCACCTTGCTTATATTTTCCTTTGTTGTGCAGAAGCTTTTAATTTTAATTAGATCCCATTTGTTTATTTTTGCTTTTTATTTCCAGAATTCTGGGAGGTGGATCATAGAGGATCCTGCTGTGATTTATGTCTGAGAGTGTTTTGCCTATGTTCTCCTCTAGGAGTTTTATAGTTTCTGATCTTACATTTAGATCTTTAATTCATTTTGAGTTTATTTTTGTGTGCGGTGTTAGAAAGTGATCTAGTTTCATTCTTTTACAAGTGGTTGACCAGTTTTCCCAGCACCACTTGTTAAAGAGATTGTCTTTACTCCATTGTATATTCTTGCCTCCTTTGTCAAAGATAAGGTGTCCATATGTGTGTGGATTTATCTCTGGGCTTTCTATTTGTTCCATTGATCTATATGTCTGTCTTTGTGCAGTACCATACTGTCTTGATGACTGTGGCTTTGTAGTAGAGCCTGAAGTCAGGCAAGTTGATTCCTCCAGTTCCATTCTTCTTTCTCAAGATTGCTTTGGCTATTCGAGGTTTTTTGTATTTCCATACAAATCTTGAAATTATTTGTTCTAGTTCTGTGAAAAATGTGGCTGGTAGCTTGATAGGGATTGCATTGAATTTGTAAATTGCTTTGGGTAGTATACTCATTTTCACTATATTGATTCTTCCGATCCATGAACATGGTATATTTCTCCATCTATTAGTGTCCTCTTTGATTTCTTTCATCAGTGTTTTATAGTTTTCTATATATAGGTCTTTAGTTTCTTTAGGTAGATATATTCCTAAGTATTTTATTCTTTTTTTTGCAATGGTGAATGGAATTGTTTCCTTAATTTCTTTTTCTACTTTCTCATTATTCGTGTATAGGAATGCAAGGGATTTCTGTGTGTTGATTTTATATCCTGCAACTTTACTATATTCATTGATGAGCTCTAGTAATTTTCTGGTGGAGTCTTTAGGGTTTTTCCATGTAGAGGATCATGTCATCTGCAAACAGTGAGAGTTTTACTTCTTCTTTTTCCAATTTGGATTCCTTTTATTTCTTTTTCTGCTCTGATTGCTGTGGCCAAACTTCCAGAACTATGTTGAATAGTAGCGGTGAAAGTGGGCACCCTTGTCTTGTTCCTGACTTTAGGGGAAATGCTTTCAATTTTTCACCATTGAGGATAATGTTTGCTGTGGGTTTGTCATATATAGCTTTTATTATGTTGAGGTATGTTCCTTCTATTCCTGCTTTCTGGAGAGTTTTTATCATAAATGGATGTTGAATTTTGTCAAAGGCCTTCTCTGCATCTATTGAGATAATCATATGGTTTTTTTTTTCAATTTGTTAATGTGGTGAATTACATTGATTGATTTGCGGATATTGAAGAATCCTTGCATCCCTGGGATAAAGCCCACTTGGTCATGGTGTATGATCTTTTTAATGTGTTGTTGGATTCTGATTGCTAGAATTTTGTTTGAGGATTTTTGCATCTATGTTCATCAGTGATATTGGCCTGTAGTTTCTTTTTTTTTTGTGACATCTTTGTCAGGTTTTGGTATTAGGGTGATGGTGGCCTCATAGAATGAGTTTGGAAGTTTACCTTCCTCTGCAATTTTCTGGAAGAGTTTGAGGAGGATAGGTGTTAGCTCTTCTCGAAATTTTTGGTAGAATTCAGCTGTGAAGCTGGTCTGGACCTGGGCTTTTGTTTGCTGGAAGATTTCTGATTACAGTTTCAATTTCCGTGCTTGTGATGGGTCTGTTAAGATTTTCTATTTCTTCCTGGCT
>NW_017218248.1:0-12021 GCF_001704415.2 Capra hircus | reverse complement strand
CTTCTCTCTCTCGGAGTGGAGAGGGGTACGTCGGGGAACTTCTTGAGCTGCAGCAAGGGTGTGAAAGACCCTTTGGAAGTTCCAGAGGCCAGGTTGATTAGCCTCGAGACGCCTCCGCGGAAATGGGCTTCATCTCGCCTGGAGGGGAGAACCTCCTGGATTTTCTAGAGTTGCCACAGGTGCTCTCGACTTAAGACGAGGACCTCAGGGACCTGGTCTGGTGGCCTCAGGAAAGGCCAGTCCCCATGCGAGTTGCTAGGGGGCCTTCGGGATTCCTCCCGTCGATGCGGGGCCTAAGACGTTGTGTGGAGACGGTGCCGGAACCTGAGGATTCCTCTCCAGTGCTGACATGGATCTTGGGGTACTTCTGGAGTCTCCACCGGGGATTCAGTCCTCGTCTCGACTTAGGTCATGCACGTGCGCTTTCCTCCCGAGCTGTAGCAGCAGTGTCATGCTTCCCTTCGCGTGGATGAAGAAATCTGTGGCTTTCATCGAGGTTTTCAGGAGGCTTTCCCACGAGGCTTTCCCACATGGCTGTCCCACGTGCCACCGTGGTGTGAGTCGATCTCTCGCTTGAAAGTCGAGGCAGTGCAGGGAAAACTGGTTTCCCTGGAATGGACTGAGACATCTGGGGGACTCTGTGTATGGTGGCTCGACCCTGGAGTTCCTCTCGCCTTTCCTGTGGAGAGCGCCTCCTCTTGAGATGCGATGGAAACGGGAATTCTTTCCCGAACACGCAGGAAAGGATCCCTCCTCTCGAGCTAGGAGGCGGAAACGGGGCTCCTCTGGATGTGGCGGGAGGCTCGAGCTTTCTCTCAAGTGGAGACGGTTATGTCGGGGAACTTCTTGAGTTGCACAAGTGGGTGATGTACCCTTTGGAAGTTCCAGAGGTTAGGTGTGATTAGCCTCGAGAGGCCTCATTGGAAATGGGCCTCATCTCGCCTGGAGGGGAGAACCTTCTGGATTTTCTCGAGTTGCAGCAGTTTCTCTCACTTACGACGGGGACCTCAGGGACATGCTCTGGTGGCCTCAGGAAAGGCCATTCCCCATGCGAGTTGCTCGGGGGCCTCTCGGGATCCCTCTCCTGTCGATGCCGGGCCTAAGACCTTGTGTGGAGTCGGTGCCGGAACCTGAGGATTCCTCTCCAGTCCTGACATGGATCTTGGGGTACGTCCTGAGTCTCCCCCTGGGAGTCAGTCCTCGTCTCGAGTGGGGCATGCACGTGCGCTTTCCTCCCCAGCTATAGCAGCAGTGTCAGGCTTCCCTTCGCGTGATCAAGGGATCTGTGGCTTTCCCTCGAGGCTTTCCACGAGGCTTTCCCTCGAGCTTTCCCACAAGGCTGTCCCACGTGCCACCGTGGTGAGAGTCGATCCTCGGCTTGAAAGTCGAGGCAGTGCAGGGAAAAAGGTTTCACTGAATTGGACTGAGACATCTGGGGACTCTGGGAATGGTGGCACGACCCTGGAGTTCCTCTCGCCTTTCCTGTGGAGAGCGCCTCTTCTTGAGATGCGACGGGAACGCCGGGAATTTTTTTCCCACACGCAGGGAAAGGATCCCTCCTCTCGAGCTAGGAGGCGAAACGGGGCTCCTCTGGATGTGGGCGGGACTCCCGTGCTTCCTCTCGAGTGGAGTCGGGAATGTTGCGAAAACTTCTTGAGTTGCAGCAAGGGTGTGAAGGACCCTTTGGAAGTTCCAGAGTTTAGGTGTGATTAGCCTCGAGACGCCTCAGCGGAAATGGGCCTCATCTCGCCTGGAGGGAGAACCTCCTGGATTTTCTCGAGTTGTGGCAGGTGCTCTCGACTTACGACGGGGACCTCAGGGACCCGCTCTGGTGTCCTCAGGAAAGGCCAGTCCCCATGCGAGTTGTTCGGGGCCTCTCGGCAGCTTCTCGGGTTTCCTCTCCCGTCGATGCTGGGGCCTAAGACCTTGTGTGGAGTCAGTGCCGGAACCTGAGGATTCCTCTCCAGTGCTGACATGGATCTTGGGGTACTTCTGGAGTCTCCCCAGGGGAGTCAGTCCTCGTCTCAGTGGGGCATGCACGTGCGCTTTCCTTCCGAGCTGTAGCAGCAGTGTCGCTTCCCTTCGCGTGGATCAAGGGATCTGTGGCTTTCCCACGAGGCTTTCCCACAGGGCTGTCCCACGTGCCACCGTGGTGTGAGTCGATCCTCGTCTTGAAAGTCGGAGGCAGTGCAGGGAATACAGGTTTCCCTGGAATGGACTGAGACATCTGGGGGACTCTGGGAATGGTGGCACGACCCTGGAGTTCCTCTCGCCTTTCCTTTGGAGAGCGCCTCCCCTTGAGATGCGACGGAAATGCCGGGAATTCTTTCCTGACCACGCAGGGAAAGGATCCCTCCCTCGAGCTAGGAGGCGGAAACGGGGCTCCTCTGGATGTGGGCGGGACTCTCGTGCTTCTTTCGAGTGGAGTCGGGTATGTCGGGGAACTTCTTGGAGTTGCAGCAAGGGTGTGAAGGACCCTTTGGAAGTTCCAGAGGTTAGGTGTGATTAGTCTCGAGATGCCTCAGCGGAAATGGGCCTCATCTCGCCTGGAGGGGAGAACCTCCTGGATTTTCTCGAGTTGTGGCAGGTGCTCTCGACTTACGACGGGGACCTCAGGGACCCGCTCTGGTGGCCTCAGGAAAGGCCAGTCCGCATGCGAGTTGCTCGGGGGCCTCTCGGGATTCCTCTCCCGTCGATGCCGGGCCTAAGACTGCCGGAGCCAGTGTGAGGTAGCCCGCCCGTGACAAGGTTATGAGGAAGGAAGCTGACATACGCAAGGCGTGCTCAGACTTCAGGGATCCCTCTTGAAATTTTTAAGCACGTACCCCAACAAAAATCTGCCGGTTTTTGTGCTCTGCTTTTTCACTCTTCTGACCTTTTCTGGAAAAAGTCAATTCAGGCCGTTAGTCTTCTGCATTTGAAAGAGTGTTTCAATCAAAAACCCTCTGATTTCTTTCTAGCCTGCCTGTAGGACTCGTACAGCTGCGCTTGTGATTGTTTGAGGCCTCCTGACCGCAGGAGGCACAGGAAGCTTAAAACATCCTAGGAATGCAGGAGCTTCCGAGGAGTCAAAATCTTTAGAATAGGACTGATTAAAAGTTTCAATTTTTGGGGTCAATGCTTGCTGCCCAAATTTTCATATCCTTTATTTTTAGATATAGTTGGTATATAGAAAAACAAGTAGTAGACCTGGTATTAGCAACATTAGATCTTTGAGTTAAGTACCTTCTTTGTTATAACCCACTGCACCTTTGTTCTATAGAGATGTAACTTTAATGCTTTAAGGAGATGCAGATTAAAGAAAAACACTTCAGGGGAAACAAAATTAACATTCATTAAGGAAAGAGAGCCAAAAAGTGGTTAACAAGCCTCTTGGCCAGAAGATAATGTAAATCACCTGAGACCTTTTGTATACAAAATGATATACAGAAAGAATCTGGGTTGCGAACACTATATAATTTTGTGTTATCCATTGATCTCCATGTTTTATCAAAAGTATAAAAGGCCTTCTGAACAATAAAGGAGGAGGGCCAGGGGCCGGGGGCCAGATTCTCGGACCAGCTTCTCGAACTAGTCTCTCAGCCTGGTTTCTTGGGACTCTGGCTCCCCCCGTGTCTTTCTCTCTCTTTCTTCTTCTCTAACTTTCCTTCTCTCTGCTCTTTACTATAACTTCAGGATGAATCTCCACCTGGAGTGCGGAGTCTCGCCAGGTCTACTTACTTGCCCTGGCTGTTAAGACCCGCACGAAAGGGAGCTTAAGGCGAGGCACCCTTAGATATTCAAGCGGGCGCCGGTGGCCAACGTAGGAGGTGCAAATTCCTTGTCTGGAATTTTATTGACCGTCCGAGTAAACCAAGCTATTCAGCCTTCTTCCTCCACTTAATCTTCTTACTACACTATAGTTTCCTAATCTAATCTTACATTAATAAATAAACAAGTCTTTCCACGCCAACGCCGTCCACCCTTCGAATTCCCTGGATCCACCGGGGCTGGACCCCGGCATCAGACCTTGTGTAGAGTCGGTGCCGGAACCTGAGGATTCCTCTCCAGTGCTGACATGGATCTTGGCGTACTTCTGGAGTCTCCCCAGGGGAGTCAGTCCTCGTCTCGAGTGGGGGCATGCACGTGCGCTTTCCTCCCGAGCTGTAGCAGCAGTGTCACGCTTCCCTTCGCGTGGATCAAGGGATCTGTGGCTTTCCCACGAGGCTTTCCCACAGGGCTGTCCCACGTGCCACCGTGGTGTGAGTCGATCCTCGGCTTGAAAGTCGAGGCAGTGCAGGGAAAACAGGTTTCCCTGGAATGGACTGAGACATCTGGGGGACTCTGGGAATGGTGGCACGACCCTGGAGTTCCTCTTGCCTTTCCTGGGGAGAGCGCCTCCTCTTGAGATGCGACAGGAACGCCGGGAATTCTTTCCCGACCACGCAGGGAAAGATCCCTCCTCTCGAGCTAGGAGGCGGAAACCGCGCTCCTCTGGATGAGGGAGGGACTCTCGTGATTCCTCTCGAGTGGAGACGGGTATGTCGGGGAACTTCTTGAGTTGCAGCAAGGGTGTGAAGGACCCTTTGGAAGTTCCAGAGGTTAGGTGTGATTAGCCTCGAGATGCCTCAGCGGAAATGGGCCTCATCTCTCCTGGAGGGGAGAACCTCCTGGATTTTCTCGAGTTGCGGCAGGTGTTCTCGACTTATGACGGGGACCTCAGGGACCCGCTCTGGTGGCCTCAGGAAAGGCCAGTCCCCAGCGAATTGCTCGGGGGTATCTCAGGATTCCTCTCCTGTCTGATGCCGGGGCCTAAGACCTTGTGTGAAGTCGGTGCCGGAACCTGAGGTTTCCTCTCCGGTGCTGACATGGATCTTGGGGTATTTCTGGAGTCTCCCCAGGGGAGTCAGTCCTCGTCTCGAGTGGGGGCATGCACGTGCGCTTTACTCCCAAGCTGTAGCAGCAGTGTCGCGCTTTCCCTTCGCGTGGATCAAGGGATCTGTGGCTTTCCCTCGAGGCTTTCCCTCGAGGCTTGCCCACAGGTCTGTCCCACGTGTCACCGTGGTGTGAGTCGATCCTAGGCTTGAAAGTCGATTCTGTGCAGGGAAAATAGTTTTCCCTGGAATGGACTGAGACATCTGGGGGACTCTGGGAATGGTGGCACGACCCTGGAGTTCGTCTCGCCTTTCCTGTGGAGAGCACCTCCTCTTGAGATGCGACGGGTACGCCGGGAATTCTTTCCCGACCACGCAGGGAAGGGATCCCTGCTCTCAAGCTATGAGGCGGAAACGGGGCTCCTCTTGATGTGGGCGGGACTCTCGTGCTTCCTCTCGAGAGGAGACGGGTATGTCGGGGAACTTCTTGAGTTGCAGCAAGGATGGGAAGGACCCTTTGTAAGTTACAGAGGTTAGGTGTGATTAGCCTGGAGATGCCTCAGCAGAAATGGGCCTCATCTCGCCTGGAGGGGAGAACCTCCAGGATTTTCTCGAGTTAGGGCAGGTGCTCTCGACTTACGACGGGGATCTCAGGGACCCGCTCTGGGGGCCTCAGGAAAGGCCATTCCCCATTCGAGTTGCTCGGGGCCTCTCGCGATTCCTCTTCCGTCGATGCTGGGGCCTAAGAACTTGTGTGGAGTCGGTGCCAGAACCTGAGGTTTCCTCTCCAGTGCTGACATGGATCTTGGGGTACTTCTGGAGTCTCCCCATGGGAGTCACTCCTCGTCTCGAGT
Source organism: Capra hircus (assembly GCF_001704415.2). Lineage (NCBI taxonomy): Eukaryota > Metazoa > Chordata > Mammalia > Artiodactyla > Bovidae > Capra > Capra hircus. The sequence goes on along the minus strand of NW_017218248.1, from coordinate 6,314 downwards.
GGGGGCATGCACCTGCGCTTTCTTCCCCGAGGTGTAGCAGCAGTGTCATGCTCCCGTCGCCTGGATCAAGGGATCAGTGGCTTTCCCTCGAGGCTTCCTCACGAGGCTTTCCCACAAGGCTTTCCCACGAGGCTTTCCCACAGGGCTGTCCCACGTGCCACCGTGGTGTGAGTCTATCCTTGGCAGGAAAGTCGAGGCAGTGCAGGGAAAACAGGTTTCCCTGGAATGGACTGAGACATCTGGGGGACTCTGTGAATGGTGGCACCACCCTGGAGTTCCTCTCGCCTTTCCTGTGGAGAGCGACTCCTCTTGAGAAGCGACGGGAACGCTGGGTATTCTTTCCCGACCACGAAAGGAAATGATCCCTCCTCTCGAGCTAGGAGGCGGAAACGGGGTTCCTCTGGATGTGAGCGGGACTCTCGTGCTTCCTCTCAAGTGGAGACGGGTATGTCGGGGAACTTCTTGAGTTGCAGCAAGGGTGTGAATCACCCTTTGGAAGTTACAGAGGTTTGGTGTGATTAGCCTCGAGACACCTCAGCAGAAATGGGCCTCATCTCGCCTCAGGGGAAATCCACCTGGATTTTCTCTTGTTGCGGCAGGTGCTCTCGACTTCCGATGGGGACCTCAGCGACCCGCTCTGGTGGCCTCAGGAAAGGCCAGTACCCAGGCGAGTTGCTCGGGGGCCTCTCGGGACTCCTCTCCCGTCGAGGCCGGGGCCTAAGATCTTGTGTGGAGTCGGTGCCGGAACCTGAGGATTCCTCTCCATTGCTGACATGGATCTTGGGCTACTTCTCGAGTCTCCCCAGGGGAGTCTTTCGTCGTCTCGAGTGGGGGCATGCACGTGAGCTTTCCTCCCGAGCTGAAGCAGCAGATTCACGCTTCCCTTCCCGTGGATCAAGGGATCTGTGGCTATCCCTCGAGGCTTTCCCACGAGGCTTCCCACAGGTTTGTACCACGTGCCACCGTAGTGTGAGTCGTTCCTCGGCATGAAAGTCGAGGCAGTGCAGGGAAAACAGGTTTCCCTGGAATGGACTGAGACATCTGGGGGTCTCTGGGAATGGTGGCACGACCCTGGAGTTTCTCTCGCCTTTCCTGTGGAGAGCGCCTCCTCTTGAGTTGCGACGGAAACTCCGAGAATTTTTTACCGAACACGCAGGGAAAGGATCCCTTCTCTCAAGCTAGGAGGGGTAAATGGGGCTCCTCTGGATGAGGGCGGGACACTCGTAGTTCCTCTCGAGTGGAGACGGATATGTTGGGGAACTTCTTGAGATGCAGCAAGGGTGTGAAGGACCCTTTGGAAGTTCCAGAGTTTAGGTGTGATTAGGCCTCGATACGCCTCAGCCGAAATGGGCCTCATCTCGCCTGGAGGGGAGAACCTCCTGGATTTTCTCGAGTTGCTGCACGTGCTCTCGATTTCTGACGGGGACCTCAGGGACCCACTCTGGTGGCCTTAGGAAAGGCCAGTCCCCATGCGAGTTGCTCGGGGGCCTCTCGGGATTCCTCTCCCGTCCGATGACGGGGCCTAAGACCTTGAGTGGTGATGGTGCTCCAACCTGAGGATTCCTCTCCTGTCCTGACATGGATCTTGGGGTAACTTCTGGAATCTCCCCAGCGATAGTCAGTCCTCGTATCTAGTGGGGGCATGCACGTACTCTTTCCTCCCGAGCTGTAGCAGCAGTGTCACGCTTCCCTTCGAGTGGATTAAGGGATCTGTGGCTTTCCCTCGAGGCTTTCCCATGAGGCTTTCCCACGAGGCTTTCCCACAGGGCTGTCCCACGTGCCACCGTGGTGTGAGTCGATCCTCGGCTTGAAAGTCGAGAGCATGCAGGGAAAATCAGTTTTCCCTGGAATGACATGAGACATCTGGGGGACTCTGGGAATGGTGGCACGACCCTGGAGTTCCTCTCGCCTTTCCTGTGGAGAGCGCCTCCTCTTGAGATGCGAGGGAACGCCGGGAATTCTTTCCCATCCACGCAGGGAGGATCCCTCCTCTCGAGCTAGGAGGCGGAAACGGGCTCCTCTGGATGTGGGCGGGACGCTCGTGCTTCCTCTCGAGTGGAGACGGGTATGTCGGGAACTTCTTGAGTTGCAGCAAGGGTGTGAAGGACCCTTTGGAAGTTCCAGAGGTTAGGTGTGATTAGCCTCGAGAGCTCAGCGGAAATGGGCCTCATCTCGCCTGGAGGGAGAACCTCCTGGATTTTCTCGAGTTGCGGCAGGTGCTCTCGACTTACGACGGGACTCAGGGACGCCGCTCTGGTGGCCTCAGGAAAGGCCAGTCCCCATGCGAGTTGCTCGGGGGCCTCTCGGGATTCCTCTCGTCGATGCCGGGCCTAAGACCTTGTGTGGAGTCGGTGCGGAACCTGAGGATTCCTCTCCAGTGCTGACATGGATCTTGGGGTACTTCTGGAGTCTCCCCAGGGGAGTCAGTCCTCGTCTCGAGTGGGGCATGCATGCGCTTTCCTCCCGAGCTGTAGCAGCAGTGTCACGCTTCCCTATGGATCAAGGATCGTGGCTTTCCCTCGAGGCTTTTTTCCCACGAGGCTTGGGCTTTCCCACGAGCTTTCCCATGTCCACGTGCCACCGTGGTGTGAGTCGATCTCGCTTGAAAGTCGAGGCAGTGCAGGGAAAACAGGTTTCCCTGGAATGGACTGAGAATCTGGGGGACTCTGGAATGGGGGACCCCTGGAGTTCCTCTCGCCTTTCCTGTGGAGAGTGCTCCTCTTGAGATGCAACGGGAACGCCGGGAATTCTTTCCCGACCACAGCAGGAAAGGATCCCTCCTCTCGAGCTAGGAGGCGGAAACGGGGCTCCTCTGGATGTGGGCGGGACTCTCGTGCTTCCTCTCGAGTGGAGACGGGTATGTCGGGGAACTTCTTGAGTTGCAGCAAGGGTGTGAAGGACCCTTTGGAAGTTCCAGAGGTTAGGTGTGATTAGCCTCGAGACGCCTCAGCGGAAATGGCCTCATCTCGGCCTGGAGGGGAGAACCTCCTGGATTTTCTCGAGTTGCGGCAGGTGCTCTCGACTTACGACGGGGACCTCAGGGACCCGCTCTGGTGGCCTCAGGAAAGGCCAGTCCCCATGCGAGTTGCGGGGCCTCTCGGGATTCCTCTCCCGTCGATGCCGGGCCTAAGACCTTGTGTGGAGTCGGTGCCGGAACCTGAGGATTCCTCTCCAGTGCTGACATGGATCTTGGGTACTTGAGTCTCCCCAGGGGAGTCAGTCCTTGTCTCGAGTGGGGGCATGCACGTGCGCTTTCCTCCGAGCTGTAGCAGCAGTGTCACGTTTCCCTTCGGTGGATCAAGGGATCTGTGGCTTTCCCTCGAGGCTTTCCCACAGGGCTGTCCCACGTGCCACCGTGTGTGAGTCGATCCTCGCTTGAAAGTCGAGGCAGTGCAGGGAAAACAGGTTTCCCTGGAATGGACTGAGACATCTGGGGGACTCTGGGAATGGTGGCACGACCCTGGAGTTCCTCTCGCCTTTCCTGTGGAGAGCGCTCCTCTTGAGATGCGACGGGAACGCGGGAATTCTTTCCCACCACGCAGGGAAAGGATCCCTCCTCTCGAGCTAGGAGGCGGAAACGGGGCTCCTCTGGATGTGGGCGGGACTCTCGTGCTTCCTCTCGAGTGGAGACGGGTATGTCGGAAACTTCTTGAGTTGCAGCAAAGGGTGTGAAGGACCTTTGGAAGTTCCCAGAGGTTAGGTGTGATTAGCCTCGAGACGCCTCAGCGGAAATGGGCCTCATCTCGCCTGGAGGGGAGAACCTCCTGGATTTTCTCGAGTTGGGCAGGTGCTCTCGACTTACGACGGGGACCTCAGGCCCGCTGGTGGCCTCAGGAAAGGCCAGTCCCCATGCGAGTTGCTCGGGGGCCTCGGGATTCCTCTCCCGTCGATGCCGGGGCTTAAGACCTTGTGTGGAGTCGGTGCCGGAACCTGAGGATTCCTCTCCAGTGCTGACATGGATCTTGGGGTACTTCTGGAGTCTCCCCAGGGAGTCAGTCCTCGTCTCGAGTGGGGGCATGCACGGCGCTTTCTCCCGAGCTGTAGCAGCAGTGTCACGCTTCCCTTCGCGTGGATCAAGGATCTGTGGCTTTCCCTCGAGGCTTTCCCACGAGGCTTTCCCACGAGGCTTTCCCACAGGGCTGTCCACGTGCCACCGTGGTGTGAGTCGATCCTGGCTTGAAAGTCGAGGCAGTGCAGGGAAAACAGGTTTCCCTGGAATGGACTGAGACATCTGGGGACTCTGGGAATGGTGGCACGACCCTGGAGTTCCTCTCGCCTTTCCTGTGGAGAGCGCCTCCTCTTGAGATGCGACGGGAACGCCGGAATTTCTTTCCCGACCACGCAGGGAAAGGATCCCTCCTCTCGAGCTAGGAGGCGGAAACGGGGCTCCTCTGGATGTGGGCGGGACTCTCGTGCTTCCTCTCGAGTGGAGACGGGTATGTCGGGGAACTTCTTGAGTTGCAGCAAGGGTGTGAAGGACCCTTTGGAAGTTCCAGAGTTAGGTGTGATTAGCCTCGAGACGCCTCAGCGGAAATGGGCCTCATCTCGCCTGGAGGGGAGAACCTCCTGGATTTTCTCGAGTTGCGGCAGGTGCTCTCGACTTACGACGGGGACATCAAGGGACCCCCTCTGGTGGCCTCAGGAAAGGCCAGTCCCCATGCGAGTTGCTCGGGGCCCTCTGGGATTCCTCTCCCGTCGATGCCGGGCCTAAGACCTTGTGTGGAGTCGGTGCCGGAACCTGAGGATTCCTCTCCAGTGCTGACATGGATCTTGGGGTATTCTGGAGTCTCCCCAGGGGAGTCAGTCCTCGTCTCGAGTGGGGCATGCACGTGCGCTTTCCTCCGAGCTGTAGCAGCAGTGTCAGGCTTCCCTTCGCGTGGATCAAGGGATCTGTGGCTTTCCTCCAGGCTTTCCCACGAGGCTTTTCCACGATGCTTTCCCACAGGGCTGTCCACGTGCCACCGTGGTGTGAGTCGATCCTCGTTGAAAGTCGAGGCAGTGCAGGGAAAAACAGGTTTCCCTGGAATGGACTGAGACATCTGGGGGACTCTGGAATGGGGCCGACCTGGAGTTCCTCTCGCCTTTCCTGTGGAGAGCGCCTCCTCTTGAGATGGCAAGGGAACGCCGGGAATTCTTTCCCGACACGCAGGGAAAGGATCCCTCCTCTCGAGCTAGGAGCGAAACGGGGCTCCTCTGGATGTGGGCGGGACTCTCGTGCTTCCTCTCGAGTGGAGACGGGTATGTCGGGAACTTCTTGAGTTGCAGCAAGGGTGTGAAGGACCCTTGGAAGTTCCAGAGGTTAGGTGTGATTAGCCTGAGACGCCTCAGCGAAATGGGCTCATCTCGCCTGGAGGGGGAGAACCTCCTGGATTTTCTCGAGTTGTGGCAGGTGCTCTCGACTTACGACGGGGACCTCAGGGACCCGCTCTGGTGGCCTCAGGAAAGGCCAGTCCCCATGCGAGTTGCTCGGGCCTCTAGGGGATTCCTCTCCCGTCGATGCCGGGCCTAAACCTTGTGTGGAGTCGGTGCGAACCTGGAATTCCTCTCCAGTGCTGACATGGGATCTTGGGGTACTTCTGGAGTCTCCCAGGGGAGTCAGTCCTCGTCTCGAGTGGGGGCATGCACGTGCGTTTCCTCCCGACCTTTAGCACAGTGTCACGCTTCCCTTCGCGAGTATCAGTGATCTGTGGCTTTCCCGAGGCTTTCCACGAGGCTTTCCCACGAGGCTTTCCCACAGGGCTGTCCCACGTGCCACCGTGGTGTGAGTCGATCCTCGCTTGAAAGTCGAGGCAGTGCAGGGAAAACAGGTTTCCCTGGAATGGACTGAGACATCTGGGGGCTCTGGGAATGGTGAAAACGACCCTGGAGTTCCTCTCGCCTTTCCTGTGGAGAGCGCTCCTCTTGAGATGCGACGGGAACGCCGGGAATTCTTTCCCGACCACGCAGGGAAAGGATCCCTCCTCTCTAGCTATGGAGGCGGAAACGGGCTCCCTCTGGATGTGGGCGGGACTCTCGTGCTTCCTCTCGAGTGGAGACGGGTATGTGGGGAACTTCTTGAGTTGCAGCAAGGGTGTGAAGACGCTTTGGAACTTCCAGAGTTTAGGTGTGATTAGCCTCGAGACGTCTCAGCGGAAATGGGCCTCATCTCGCCAGAAAGGGAGAACCTCCTGGATTTTCTCGAGTTGCGCAGGTGCTCTCGACTTACGACGGTGACATCAGGGACCCTCTCTGTGGCCTCAGAAAGGGAAGTCCCATGCAGTTGCATGGGTCTCTCGGGATTCGTCTCCGCGTCGATGCCGGGCCTAAGAACTTGT
>NW_017218247.1:0-12022 GCF_001704415.2 Capra hircus | reverse complement strand
GCCGTCCATCCGTCGAATTCCCTGGATGCAGCGGGGCTGGATACCGCACACTGACTATCTGATCTGCGGGACTCTTGGAATGATGTCACGACACTGGAGTTTCTCTCGCCTTTCCTGTGAGAGCGCCTCCTCATGAGATGCGACGGGAACACCGGGAATTCTTTCCGGAACATACAAGGAAAGGATACCTGACCGCGAGGTACGAGGCGGAAACGGGGCTCCTCTGCATGTGGGCGGGACTCTCGTGCTTCCTCTCGAGTGGAGTCAGGTATGTTGAGGAACTTCTTGAGTTGTAGCAAGTGTGTGAAGGACCCTTTGGAAGTTCCAGAGGTTAGGTATGATTAGCCTCCAGACACCTCAGAGGAAAAGGGCCTCATCTCGCCTGGAGGGGAGAACCTCCTGGATTTTCTCGAGTTGCGGCTGGTGCTTTCGACTTACGACGGGGACCTCAGGGACCTGCTCTGGTGTCCTCAGGAAAGGCCAGTCCCCATGCGAGTTGCTCGGGGTCCTCTCGGGATTCCTCTCCCTTCGACGCCGGGCCTAAGACCTTGTGTGGAGTCTGTGCCGGAACCTGAGGATTCCTCTCCAGTGCTGACATGCATCTTGCGGTACTTCTGGAGTCTCCCCAGGGGAGTCAGTCCTCGGCTCGAGTGAGGGCATGCACGTTCGCTTTCCTCCCGAGCTGTAGCAGAACTGTCTCGCTTCCCTTCGCGTGGATCAAGGGATCTGTGGCTTTTCCCTCGAGGCTTTCCACGAGGCTTTCCCACGAGGCTTTCCCAAGGCTTTCCCACAAGGCTGCCACCCATCGTGTGAGTCGGTCCTCCGCGTGAACGTCGAGGCAGTGCAGGGTAAACAAGTTCCTCTGGAAAGGACTGAGACATCTGGGGACTCTTGGAATGGTGGAACGACCCTGGAGTTCCTCTCACCTTTCTTGTGGAGCGTGCCTCCTCTTGAGATGCGACAGGTACGACAGGAATTTTTTCCCGGCCAATCAGGGAAAGGATCCCTCATCTTGAGCCAGGAGGGGGAATTGGGGCTCCTCTGGATGTGGGTGGTACCCTGTTGATTCCTATGGAGTGGCGACGGGTCTCTCGTGGAACCTCTTGATTTGCAGCTAGGGTGTGAAGGACCCTTTGCGAAGTTCCAGAGGTTAGGTGTGATTAGCGTCGAGACGCCTCAGCGGAAATGGGCCTCATCTCGCCTGGAGGGGAGAACCTAATGGATTTTCTCTAGTTGCGGGCCGGGTGCTCTCTACTTACGACAGGGACCTCAGGGACCCGCTCTGGTGGCCTGCAGGAAAGGCCAGGCGCCCATGCGAGTTGCTCGGGGGCCTCTCAGGATTCCTCTCCCTTCGATGCCGGGGCCTAAGACCTTGTGTGGAAGTCGGTGCCGGAACCTGAGGATTCCTCTCCAGTGTTGGACATGGATCTTGGGGTACTTCTGGAGTCTCCCCAGGGGAGTTAGTCGTCATCTTGTGTGCGGGCATGAACGTGCGCTTTCCTCCCGAGCTGTAGCAGCAGTGCCGCGCTTCCCTTTGCATGGATCAAGGGATCTGTGGCTTTCCCTCGTGGCTTTCCCACGAGGCTTTCCCACAGGGCTGTTTCATGTGCCATCGTGGTGTGAGTCGATCTTCGGCTAGAAATTCGAGGCAGTGCAGGGAAATCAGGTTTCCCTGAAATGGACTGAGACATCTGGGGGACTCTGGGAATGGTGGCACGACCCTGGAGTTCCTCTCGCCTTTCCTGTGGAGAGCGCCTCCTCTTGAGATGCGCCAGGAACGCCAGGAATTCTTTCCTGACTACGCAGGGAAAGGATCCCTCCTCTTGAGCTAGGAGGCGGAAACGGGGCTCCTCTGGATGTGGGCGGGTCTCTGGTGCTTCCTCTCGTGTGGAGACGGGTATGTCGGGGAACTTCTTGAGTTGCAGCAAGGGTGTGAAGGACCCTTTGGAAGTTCCAGAGGTTAGGTGTGATTAGACTCGAGACGCCTCAGCGGAAATGGGCCTCATCTCGCCTGCAGGGGAGAACCTCCTGGATTTTCTCGAGTTTCAGCAGGTGCTCTCCAGTTACGACCGGGACTTATGTAACCCTCTCTGGTCCACTCAGGAAATGCCAGTCGACTTGCGAGTTGCTAAGGGGCCTCTCGGGATTCCTCTCCGGTCGATGACGGGGCCTAAGACCTTGTTTGGAGTCGGTGCCCGAACCTGAGGTTTCCTCTCCAGTGCTAACATGGATCTTGGGGTACTACTGGAGTCTCCACAGGGGAGTCATCTTCGTCTCCAATGGGGGCATGCACGTGCGCTTTTCTCCCGAGCATTAGGAGCAGAGTCAATTTTCCCCTTGGGTTGATCAACGGGTTTCTTGTTTTCCCTCGTGGCTTTCACACGAGGCTTTCCCACGAGGCTTTCCCACAGGGCTGTCCCACGTGCCACCATCGTGTGAGTCGGTCCTCCGCGTGAACGTCGAGGCAGTGCAGGGTAAACAAGTTCCTCTGGAAAGGACTGAGACATCTGGGGGACTCTTGGAATGGTGGAACGACCCTGGAGTTCCTCTCACCTTTCTTGTGGAGCGTGCCTCCTCTTGAGATGCGACAGGTACGACAGGAATTCTTTCCCGGCCAATCAGGGAAAGGATCCCTCACATTGAGCTAGGAGGGGGAATTGGGGCTCCTCTGGATGTGGGTGGTACCCTGGTGATTCCTATGTAGTGGCGACGGGTCTCTCGTGGAACTTCTTGAGTTGCAGATATGGTGTGAAGGACCCTTTGGAAGTTCCAGAGGTTAGGTGTGATTAGCGTCGAGACGTCTCAGTGGAAATGGGCCTCATCTCGCCTGAAGGGGAGAATCTCCTTCATTTTCTCGAGTTGTGGCAGGTGCTCTCGACTTACGACGGGGACGTCAGGGACCCGTTCTGTTGGCCTTAGGAAAGACCAGTCCCCATGCGAGTTGCTAGAGGGCCTCTCGGGATTCCTCACCGGTACATGCCGGGGCCCAAGACCTTGTGTGGAGTGGGGGCCAGAACCTGAGTATTCCTCTCCAGTGCTGACATGTTTTTGGGATACTTCTGAAGTCTCCCAAGGGGAATCAGTCCTCGTCTCGAGTGGGGGCATGGGCATGCGCATGCCCCTTCCTGCCCGAGCTGTAGCAGCAGTGTCATGCTTCCCGTCGCGTGGATCAATGGATCTGTGGCTTTTCCTCTAGGCTTTTCCTAGAGGCTTTCCCACGAGGCTTTCCCACAGGGCTGTCCCCCGTGCCACCGTGGTGTGAGGCGATCCTCGGAATGAAAGTTTAGGCACTCTGTAAAAACAAGATCCTCTGGAATGGACTGAGACATCTGGGGACGCTTGAAATGGTGGCACGACCATGGAGTTCCTCTCTCCCTTCCTGTGGAGAGCGCCTCCACCTGAGATGCGACGGGAATGCCGGAAGTTCTTTCCCGACCAAGCAGGGAAAGGATCCCTCATCTCTAGCTAGGAGGATGAAACGGGGCTACTCTGGATGTGGGCAGGACTCTCGTGTTTCCTCTCGAGTGGAGATGGGAATGTCGGGGAACTTCTTGAGTTGCAGCAAGGGTGTGAAGGACCCTTTGGAAGTTCCAGAGATTAGATGTAATTAGCCTCGAGACACCTCATTGGAAATGGGCCTCATCTCGCCTGGAGGGGAGAACCTCCTGGATTTTCTCGAGTTGCAGGCAGGTGCTCCCGACTTACGACGGGGACCTCAGGGACCCGCTCTGGTGGCTTCATCAAAGGCCAGTCCCCATGCCAGATGCTGGGGTCTTCTCTTGATAACTCTCCTGTTGATGCCCGGGCCGAACAACTTGTGTGGATTCGGGGCCGGAACCTGAGGTTTCCTCTGCAGTGCTGACATGGATATTGGGGTTCTTCTGGAGTCTCCCCTGGAGAGTCAATCCTCCTCTCAAGTGAGGGCACGCACGTGTGCTTTCCTCCCGAGCTGTAGCAGCAGGGTCACGCTTCCCGTCGTGTGGATCAAGGGATCTGTGGCTTTCCCTGGAGGCTTTCCCACGAGGCTTTCTCACAGGGCTTTCCCTCGTGCCACCGTGGTGTGAGTTGATCCTCAGCGTGAAAGTCGAGGCAGTGCAGGGAAAACAGGTTCCTCTGGATTGGACTGATGCTGGGAGCCAGTATGAGGACTCCCGCCCGTGATAACGTCATGAGGAAGAAAGCTGACATAGGCATTGTGTGTTCAGACTTCAGGGACCCCTCTGGAAGTTCCTACGCACATACCCCAACAAAAATCTGCCGGCTTTTTTGCTCTGCTTTTCCACTCTTCTGACATTTTCTGGAAAAAGTCAATTCAGGGCTTTAGTCTTCAGCATTTGAAAGAGTGTTTCAATCCAAAAACCCCTCTGAATGCTTTCTAGCCTGCCTGCAGGACTCGTACAGCTGGGCATGTGATTGTTTGAGGCCTCCTTTCCCCAGGAGGCACAGGAAGCTTAAAGCATCCTAGGAATGTAGGGGCACCCGAGGAGTCAAAATCTTTATAATAGGACTGATTAAAAGTTTCATTTTTTGGGTCAATGCTTGCTGCTAAATTTTCATATCCTTTATTTTTAGATAGAGTTGGTATATTAAAAAAAACAAGTAGTAGACCTGGTATTAGCAACATTAGATCTTTGAGTTAAGTACCTTCTTTGTTATAACCCACTGCACCTTTGTTTTATAGAGATGTAACTTTAATGCTTTAAGGAAATGCAGATTAAAGAAAAACACTTCAGAGGAAACAAAATTAACATTCATTAAGGAAGAGAGCCAAAAAGTGTTTAACAAGCCTCTTGGCCAGAAGATAATGTAAATCACCAGAGACCTTTTGTATACAAAATGATGTACAGAAAGAGTCTGGGGTGCGAACGCTACATAATTTTGTGTTACCCATTGAACTCCATGTTTTATCAAAAGTATAAAAGGCTTTATGAACAATAAAGGATGGGGCCAGTTTCTCGGACCAGTTTCTCGAACTAGTCTCTCGGCCTGGTTTCTTGAGACTCAGGCTCCCCCCGTGTCTTTTTCTCTCTTTCTTCTTCTCTCCCTTTCCTTCTCTCTGCTTTTTACTTTAACTTCAGGCTGAATCACCACCAGGGGCGCGGAGGCTCGCCAGGTCTACTTACTTGCCTGGCTGTTAAGACCTGCACGAAAGGGAGCTTAAGGTGTGGCACCCTTAGATATTCAAGCAGGGGCTGGTGGCCCAACGTAGATGGTGAAAATTCCTTGTCTGGAATTTTATTGGCCTTCCACGTAAACCAAGCTATTCAGCCCTTTTCTTCCAGTTAATCTTCTTACTACACTATAATTTCTTAATCTAATCTTACATTAATAAATAAAAAAGACTTTCCACGACAACGCCGTCCATCCGTCGAATTCCCTGGATCCAGCGGGGCTGGACCCCGGCAGACTGAGATATCTGGGGGACTCTTGGAATGGTGGCACGACCCTGGAGTTCCTCCGCCTTTCCTGTGGAGAGCGCCTCCTCATGAGATGCGACGGGAACACCGGGAATTCTTTCACGAACATGCAGGGAAAGGATACCTGACCTCGAGGTATGAGGCGGAAACGGGGCTCCTCTGGATGTGGGCGGGATTCTCGTGCTTCCTCTCGAGTGGAGTCAGGTATGTCGGGGAACTTCTTCAGTTGCAGCAAGGGTGTGAAGGACCCTTTGGAAGTTCCAGATGTTAGGTATGGTTAGCTTCGAGACGCCTCAGAGGAAAAGGGCCTCATCTCGCCTGGAGGGGAGAACCTCCTGGATTTTCTCGAGTTGGGGCAGGTGCTCTTGACTTACTACGGGGACCTCAGGGACCCGCTCTGGTGGCCTCAGGAAAGGCCAGTCCCCATGCGAGTTGCTCTGGGGCCTCTCGGGATTCCTTTCTCCGTCGATGCCGGGGCCTAAGACCCTGTGTGGAGTCGGTGCCGAAACCTGAGGTTTCCTCTCCAGTGCTGACATGGATCTTGGGGTACTTCTAGAGTCTACCAGGGGAGTTAGTCGTCGTCTTGTGTGGGGGCATGAACGTGCGCTTTCCTCCCGAGATGTAGCAGCAGTGCAACGCTTCCCTTCGCGTGGATCAAGGGATCTGTGGCTTTCACTCGAGGCTTTCCCACGAGGCTTTCCCAGGAGGCTTTCCCACAGGGCTGTCCCACGTGCCACCGTGGTGTGAGTCGATCCTCGGCTTGAAAGTCGCGGCAATCGAGGGAAAACAGATTTCCCTGGAATGGACTTAGACATCTGCAGGACTCTGGGAATGGTGGCAAGACCCAGGAGTTCCTCTCGCTTTTCCTGTTGAGAGCGCCTCCTCTGGAGATGCGACGGGAAGGCCGGGAATTCTTTCCCGACCACGCAGGGAAAGGATCCCACCTCTCGAGCTATGCGGCGGAAACTGGGCTCCTCTGGATGTGGGCGGGACTCTCGTTCTTCCTCTCGACTGGAGATGGGTATGTCGAGGAACTTGTTGAGTTGCAGCAAGGGTGTGAAAGACCCTTTGGAAGTTCCAGAGGTTAGGTGAGATTAGCCTCGAGACGCCTCAGCGGAAATGGGCCTCATCTCGCTTGGAGGGGAGAACCTCCTGGATTTTCTCGAGTTGCAGCAGGTGCTCTCGACTTACGACGGGCCCCTTAGGGACACGCTCTGGTGGCCTCAGGAAAGGACAGTCCCCATGCGAGTTGCTCTGGGGCCTCTTGGGATTCCTCTCCCGTCGATGCCGGGGCCTAAGACCTTGTGTGGAGTCGGTGCCAGAACCTGAGGATTCCTCTCCAGTGCTGATATGGATCTTGGGGTACTTCTGGAGTGTCCCCACAGGGAGTCAGTCCTCGTCTCGAGTGGGGGCATGCACGTGCGCTTTCCTCCCGAGCTCTAGCAGCAGTGTCACGCTTCCCGTCGCGTGGATCAAGTGATCTTTGCCTTTCTCTTGAGGCTCTCCCACGAGGCTTTCCCAGGAGACTTTCCCCCAGGGATGTCCCACGTGCCACCGTGGTGTGAGTCGATCCTCGGCTTGAAAGTCGCGGTAATCGAGGGAAAACAGTTTTCCCTGGAATGGACTGAGACATCTGCGGGACTCTGGGAATGGTGGCAAGACCCGGGAGTTCCTCTCGCCTTTCCTGTGGAGAGCACCTTTTTTGAGATGCGACGGGAACGCCGGGAATTCTTTCCCGACCACGCAGGGAAAGGATCCCTCCTCTCGAGCTAGGAGGCGGAAACAGGGCTCCTCTGGATGTGGGCGGGAGTCTCGTGCTTCCTCTCGACTGGAGACGGGAATGTCGGGGAACTTCTTGAATTGCAGCAAGGGTGTGAAGGACCCTTTGGAAGTTCCAGAGGTTAGGTGTGATTAGCCTCGAGACGCCTCAGCAGAAATGGACCTCATCTCGCCTCGAGGGGACAACCTCATGGATTGTTTCTAGTTGCGGCAGGTGCTCTCGTCTTACGACGGGGACCTCAGGGACCCGCTCTGGTGGCCTCAGGAAAGGCCAGTCCCCATGCGAGTTGCTCGGGGTCTCTCGGGATTTCTCTGCCGTCCATGCCGGGGCTTAAGACCTTGTGTGGTGTCGGAGCCGGAACGTAAGGATTCCTCTCTAGTGCTGGCATGGATCTTGGGGTACCTCTGCAGTCTCCCCCAGGGGAGTCAGTCCTCGTCTCAAGTAGGGGCATGCACCTGCGCTTTCCTCCCGAACTGCAGCAGCAGTGTCACGCTTCCCCTCCCGTGGATCAAGGGATCAGTGGTTTCCCTCGGGGCTTTCCCATGAGGCTTTCACACGAGGCTTTCCCACAGGGGCTGTCCCACGTGCCACCGTGGAGTCAGCCGATCCTCGGCTTGAAAGTCGAGGCAGTGCATGAAAAACAGTTTTCCCTGCAATGGACTGAGGCATCTGGGGGACTCTGGGAATGGTGGCATGACTCTGGAGTTCCTCTCGCCTTTCCTGTGGACAGCCCCTTCTCTTGAGATGGCACGGGAACGCCGGGAATTCTTTCCCGACCACGAAGGGAAAGGATCCGTCCAGTCGAGCTATGAGGCCGAAACAGGGCTCCTCTGGATGTGGGCGGACTCTCGTGTTTCCTCTCGAGTGGAGACGGGTATGTCGGGGAACTTCTTGAGTTGCAGCATGGGTGTGAAGGAGCCTTTGGAAGTTCCAGAGGTTAGGTTTGATTAGCCTCGAGACGCCTCAGATGAAATGGGCCTCATCTCGCCTGTAGGGGAGAACCTCCTGGATTTTCTCGAGTTGCGGCAGGTGCTATCGACCTACGACAGGGACCTCAGGGACCCGCTCTGGTGACCTCAGGAAAGGCCAGTCCCCATGCGCGTTGCTCGGTGGTCTCTCGGGATTCCTCTCCCATTGATTCTGGGGCCTAAGACCTTGTGTGGAGTCGGTGCCGGAAACTTCGGATTCCTCTGCAGTGCTGACATGGATCTTGGGGTACTTCTGGAGTCTCCCCAGAGGAGTCAGTCCTCGTCTCGTGTGGGGGAATGCACGTGCGATTTCCTCCCAAGCTGTAGCAGCAGTGTCATGCTTCCCTTCGCGAGGATCAAGGGATCTGTGGCTTTCCCTGGAGGCTTTCCCACGAGGCTTTCCTACGAGGCTTTCCCACGAGGCTTTCCCACGAGGCTTTCCCACAGGGCTGTCCCACGTGCCAGCGTGGTGTGAGTCGATCTTCGGCTTGAAAGTGGAGGCAGGGCAGGGAAAACACGTTTCCCTGGAATGGACTGAGACATCTCGGGGACTCTGGGAATGGTGGCACGACCCTGGAGTTCCTCTCGCCTTTCCTGTGGAGAGCGCCTCCTCTTGAGATGCGACGGGAACGTGGGGAATTCTCTCCCCACCACGCAGGGAAAGGATCCCTCCTCTCGAGCTAGGAGGCGGAAACGGGGCTCCTCTGGATGTGGGCGGGACTCTCGTGCTTCCTCTCGAGTGGAGACGGGTATGTCGGGGAACTTCTTGAGTTGCAGCCAAGGGTGTGAAGGACCCTTTTGGAAGTTCCAGATGTTAGATGTGATTAGCCTCGAGACGCCTCAGCGGAAATGGGCCTCATCTCGCCTGGAGGGGAGAACCTCCTGGATTTTCTCGAGTTGCGGCAGGTGCTCTCGACTTACGACGGGGACCTCAGGGACCCGCTCTGGTGGCATCAGGAAAGGCCAGTTCCAAGCGAGTTGCTCGGGGGCCTCTCGGGATTCATCTCCCGTCGATGCCGGGGCCTAAGACCTTGTGTGGAGTCAGTGCCGGAACCTGAGGATTCCTCTCCAGTGCTGACATGGATATGGGGTACTTCTGGAGTCTCCCCAGGGGAGTCAGTCCTCGTCTCGAGTGGGGGCATGCACGTGGGCTTTTCCTCCCGAGCTGTAGCAGCAGTGTCGCTCTTCCCTTCTCGTGGATCAAGGCATCTGTGGCTTTCCCTCGAGGCTTTCCCACGAGGCTTTCCCACGAGGCTTTCCCACAGGGCTGTCCCACGTGCCACCGTGGTGTGAGTCGATCCTCGGCTTGAAAGTCAAGGCAGTGCAGGAAAACAGGTTTCCCTGGAATGGACTGAAACATCTGGGAACTCTGGGAATCGTGGCACGACCCTGGAGTTCCTCTCGCCTTTCCTGTGGAGAGCGCCTCCTCTTGAGGGTGCGACGGGAACACTGGGAATTCTTTCCTGACCACGCAGGGAAAGGATCCCTTCTCTCGAGCTAGGAGGCGGAAACGGGGCTCCTCTGGATATGGGCGGGACTCTCGTGTTTCCTCTCGAGTGGAGACGGGTATGTCGGGGAACTTCTTGAGTCGCAGCAAGGGTGTGAAGACCCTTTGGAAGTTCCAGAGGTTTAGGTGTGGTAGTCTCGACATGCCTCAGCCGGAAATGGGCCTCATGTATCCTGGAATGGAGAGGCTCCTGGATATTCCCTAGTTTCAGCAGGTGCTCTCGAGTTACGACGGGGACTTCAGGGACGCCGCTCTGGCGGCCACAGGAAAGGCCAGTCATCATGCGTGTTCCTAGGGGGCCTCTCGTGATTCCTCTCCCGTCGATGCCCGGGGCCTAAGACCTTGTGTGGAGTCGGGGCCGGAACCTGAGGATTCCTCTCCAGTACTGACATGGATTTTGGGGTACTTCTGGAGTCTCCACAAGGGAGTGAGGCCTCGTCTCGAGTGGGGGCATGAGCGTGCCCTTTCTTCCCATGCTGTAGCAGCAGTGTCACACTTCCCCTTGCGTGGACAAGGGGTCTGTGGCTTTCCGTCGAGTCTTTCCCACGAGGCTTTCCCACAGCGCTGTCCCACGTGCCACGGTGGTGTGAGTCGATCCTCGGCGTGAAAGCCGAGGCAGTGAAGGGAAAACAAGTTCCTGTGGAATGGACTGAGACGTCTCGGGGAGTCTCGGAAATGGTGGCACGACCCTGCAGTTCCTCTCCCCTTTCCTTTGGAGAGCGCCTCCCGTTGAGATGCGATGGGAATGCCGGGAATTCTTTCCCGACCAAGCAGGGAAAGGATCCCTCATCTCGAGCTACGAGGCGGAAACGGAGCTCCTCTGGATGTGGCCGGGACCCTCGTGCTTCCTCTTGAATGGAGACGGGTATGTCGGGGAACTTCTTGAGTTGCAGCATGACTGTGAAAGACTCTTTGGAAGTTCCAGAGGTCACGTGTGATTAGCCTCGAGACACCTCAGTGGAAACGGGCCTCATCTCGCCTGGAGGGGAGAACCTCCTGGATTTTACCGAGTTGCGGCAGGTGCTCTCGACTTACGACGGGGACCTCATGGACCCGCTCTGGTGACCTCAGTAAAGGCCAGTCCCCATGCGAGTTGCTAGAGGGCGTGTCACTATTCCTCTCCCGTCAATGCCAGGGCCTAAGACCTTGTGTGGAGTCGGGGCCAGAACCTGAAGATTCCTCTCCAGGGCTGACATGCATCTTGAGGTACTTCTGGAGTCTCCCAGGGTAGTCAGTCCTCGACTCGAGTGGGGGCATGCACGTGCGCTTTCCTCCCGTGCTGTAGCAGCAGTGTCAAGCTTCCCATCGCGTGGATCAAGGGATCTGTGGCTTTCCCTCGAGGCTTTCAGACGAGGCTTTCCCACAGGGCTCTCCCACGTACCACCGCGATCCTCGCCTCTGCCACCGTGATCCTCGCCGTGCAAGTCGAAGCAGTGCAGGGAAAACAGGATCCTCTGGAATGGACTGAGACATCTGGGGGATTCTTGGAATGGTGGCACGACCCATGAGTTCCTCTCGCCTTTCCTGTGCAGCGCGCCTCCTCTTGAGATGCGTCGGAAATGCCAGAAATTCTTCCCGAGGAAGCATAGAAGGATCCCTTATCTCGAGCTTGGAGGAGGAAACGGAGCTCCTCTGGAGGTGGCTGGACCCTCGTGCTTCCTCTGGAGTGGAGACGGGTATGTCGGGGAACTTCTTGAGTTGTAGCAAGGGTGTGTAGGACCCTTTGGAAGTTCCAGAGTTTAGGCGTGATTACTCTCGAGACGCCGCAGAGAAAATGGGCCTCATCTCGACTGAAGCAGAGAACCTCCTGGATTTTCTCGAGTTGCGGCAGGTGCTCTCAACATACGACCGTGACCTCAGGGACAGTGTAGCAGGTGTGTCACGCTTCCCGTCGCGGGGATCAAGGGATCTGTGGCTTTCCCTCGAGGCTTTCCCACGAGGCCTTCCCACAGGGCTGTCCCACGTGACACCATGGTGTGAGTCGATACTCGGCGTGAAAGTCGAGGCAGTGCAGGGAAAACAGGTTCCTCTGAAATGGACTGACACATTTGGGGGACTCTTGGAATGGTGGCTCGACCCTGGAGTTCCTCTCGCCTTTCCTATTGAGAGCCCTTACTCTTGAGATGCCACGGGAACGCCGAAAAATCTTTCCTGACTAAGCAGGATAGGATCCCTCATCTCAAGCTGCCAGGTGGAAACGGGGTTCCTCTGGATGTGGGCGGGACCCTCATGCTTCCTCTCTAGTGGAGACGGGTATGTCGGGGAACTTCTTGAGTTGCAGCAAGGACGCTTTTGAATTTCCAGAGTTTAGGTGTGATGAGCCTCCAGACGCCTCAGAGGAAATGGGCCT
>NW_017218246.1:0-12023 GCF_001704415.2 Capra hircus | reverse complement strand
ACGTGGGAGAGCCCTGTGGAAAGCCTCGAGGGAAAAGCCTAGTGGGAAAGCCTCGAGGTAAAGCCACAGATCCCTTGATCCACGTGAAGGGAAGCGTGACACTGCTGATACAGAGCTTGGAAGGTAAGCGCACGGCATGCCCCCACACGAGACGAGGACTGACTCCCCAGGGGAGACTCCAGAAGTACAATACCGAGAGGCCCCCGAGCCAACTCGCATGGGGACTGACCTTTCCTGAGGCCACACCAGAGCGGGTCCCTTTGGGCCCCGTCGTAAGTCGAGGGCACCTGCCGCAACTCGAGAAAATCCAGGAGGTTCTCCCCTCTAAGCGAGATGATGCCCATTTCCAGAGAGGCGTCTCGAGGGTAATCACATCTAACCTCTGGAACTTCCAAAGGATCCTTCACACCCTTGCTGCAACTCAAGAAGTTCCCCGACATACCCGTTTCCACTCGAGAGGAATGAGGAGAGTCCCTCCCTCATCCAGAGGAGCCCCGTTTCCGCCTCCTAGCTCGTGAGCTGGGATCCTTTCCCTGCGTGGTCGGGAAAGAATTCCCGGCGTTCCCGTCGCATCTCAAGAGGAGGGGCTCTCCACAGAAGGGGCGAGAGGTAATCCAGGGTCGTGCCACCATTCCCAGAGTCCCCAGATGTCTCAGTCCATTCCAGGGAAACCTGTGTTCCCTGCACACTGCCACGACTTTAAAGCCGAGGATCGACTCACACCACGGTGGCTGTGGGACAACCCTGTGGGAAAGCCTCGTGGCAAGCCTCGAGGGAAAGCCACAGATCCCTTGATCCACGGGAAGAGAAGCGTGACACTGCTGCTACAGCTCGAGAGGAAATCGCACGTGAATGCCCCAATTCGAGACGAGGACTGACTCCCCTCTGGAGACTCCAAAAGTACCCCAAATCCATGTCAGCACTGGAGAGGAATCCTCAGGTTTTGGCAGCGATTCCACACAAGGTCTTAGGCCCCGGCATCGAGGGAGAGGAATCCCGAGAGGCCCAGAGCAACTCGCATGGGGACTGGCCTTTCCTGAGGCCAACAGAGCGGGTCCCTGAGGTCCCCGTCGTAAGTTGAGAGCACTGCCGCAACTCGAGAAAATCCAGGAGGTTCTCCGCTCCACGGAGATGAGGCCCATTTCCGCTGAGGCGTCTCGAGGCTAATCACACCTAACCTCTGGAACTTACAAAGGGTCCTTCACACCCTTGCTGCAACTCAAGAAGTTCCCCGACATACCCGTCTCCACTCGAGGGGAAACACGAGAGTTCCCGCCCTCATCCAGAGAAGCCCGTTTCCGCCCTCCTAGCTCGAGAGGAGGGATCCTTTCCCTGCGTGTTCGGGAAAGAATTCCCGGCGTTCCTGTTGCATCTCAAGAAGAGGCGCTCTCCACAGGAAAGGCGAGAGGAACTCCAGGGTCGTGCCACCATTCCAGAGTCTCCCAGATGTCTCAGTTCATTCCAGGGAAACCTGTTTTCCCTGCACTGCCTCGACTTTCAAGCCGAGTATGGACTCACACCACAGTGACTCGTGGGACAGCCCCTGTGGGAAAGCCTCGTGGGAAAGCCTCGAGGGAAAGCCTCAGATCCCTTGATCCACGTGAAGGGAAGCGTGACACTGCTGCTACAGCTCGGGAGAAAAGCGAACGTGCATGCCCCACTCGAGACGAGGACTGACTCCCCTGGGGAGACTCCAGACGTACCCCCAAGATCCATGTCAGCACTGGAGAGGAATCCTCAGGTTCCGGCACTGACTCCACACAAGGTCTTAGGCCCCGGCATCGACGGGAAAGGAATACCGAGATGCCGGAAGCCAATGTGAGGAATCCCGCCCGTGACAAGGTCATGAGGAAGGAAGCTGACATACGCAAGGCGTGCTCAGACTTCAGGGACCCCTCTGGAAATTCCTAAGCATGTACCCCAACAAAAATCTGCCCGCTTTTGTGCTCTGCTTTTCCACTCTTCTGACATTTTCTGGAAAAAGTCAATTCAGGGCTTTAGTCTTCTGCATTTGAAAGAGTGTTTCAATCCAAAAACCCCTCCGATGGCTTTCTAGCCTGCCTGCAGGACTCTGCGAGTGTGATTGTTTGAGGCCTCCTGACCGCAGGAGGCACAGGAAGCTTAAAACATCCTAGGAATGTAGGGGCTTCCGAAGAGTCAAAATCTTTAGAATAGGACTGATTAAAAGTTTCATTTGTTGAGTCAATGCTTGCTGCCAAATTTTCATATCCTTTATTTTTAGATATAGTTGGTATATAGAAAAACAAAGTAGTAGACCTGGTATTAGCAACATTAGATCTTCGAGTTAAGTACCTTCTTTGTTATATCCCACTGCACCTTTGTTCTATAGAGATGTAACTTTAATGCTTTAAGGAGATGCAAATTAAAGAAAAACACTTCAGGGGAAACAAAATCAACATTCATTAAGGAAGAGAGATAAAAAGTGTTAACAAGCTTCTTGGCCAGAAGATAATGTAAATCACCTGAGACCTTTTGTATACAAAAATGATGTATAGAAAGAGTCTGGCTGCGAACGTACATAATTCTGTGTTACCCATTGATCTCCATGTTTTATCAAAAGTATAAAAAGGCCTTCTGAACAATAAAGGATCGGACCAGTTTCTCGGACCAGTTTCTCGGACCAGTTTCTCGAACTAGTCTCTCGGCCTGGTTTCTTGGGACTCTGGCTCCCCCCATGTCTCTCTCTCTCCTCTTCTCTCCCCCCTTTCCCTCTCTCTGCTCTTTACTTTAACTTCAGGCTGAATCTCCATCTGGGGCGCGGAGGCTCGCCAGGTCTACTTACTTTGCCCCGGCTGTTAAGACCCGCACGAAAGGGAGCTTAAGGCGAGGCACCCTTAGATATTCAAGCGGGCGCCGGTGGCCCAACGTAGATGGTGCAAATTCCTTGTCTGGAATTTTATTGGCCTTCCGCGTAAACCAAGCTATTCAGCCCTCTTCCTCCACTTAACCTTCTTACTACACTATAGTTTCTTAATCTAATCTTACATTAATAAAAAAAACAAGTCTTTCCACGCCAACGCCGTCCACCCTTCGAGTTCCCTGGATCCACCGGGGCTGGACCCCGGCAAGTGGCGCCCGGAACAGGCTATTCGAAGGTAGGTTCCTCGGAGCAAAAGCTCCCCCGGAGCACTCTCTGCTGCTCCCCCGGAGCACTCTCCGTTGCTCCCCGGAGCACTCTCTCTGTTGCTCCCCCCGCGAGACTTAATCACTCCCCCCGGAGTACTTTCGGGTACTCCCCCAGTGTTGAGTGTTCGGGACGGCTAGGACCCCACTCAGGGTGCCGCGGACCCCCCTGTAGGATAGACAGGGTGAGGAAGAGTGGGAAGTGTTCAAGGGGTTTAGAGAAAAACCTGGTGCTCTAGAGGTTGAAAAGAAACCTGCTATCCTAGGGTTTAAAACAAAACCCCCTCGCAAAGGTAAAACCTTTTGTTGAGGTAGACTTTTCTATAAGACTTAATTTTTCTGACATGGGTAACAGTGAATCAAAAGAAAGACAGCTTTTTATAGGAGTAATCTTGCAGTTACTAACTAAACGAGGAATTAAAGTTAAAAAATCCAATATTCATTCATTTTTTTCCTTTGTACAAGAACAGTGTCCCTGGTTTCCAGAAGAAGGCACTGTTAACTTAGACACCTGGGAGAGAGTAGGAAAACAACTAAAAACTCACCATGCTGAACATGGCTCAGAAAAGGTGCCTACTGACGCCTTTTCCTTATGGAATATAATTAGGGACGCTCTAGACCCTGCCCCTGAATCTGAAAAGGTACACCTTAAAGAGGAAAGTGCACATAAAAAGGTACTATCGAAGAGGAGAGTGATGAAAAGGAGGCTACACCTAGCTATCGGCAGTTGAATCAAATGATAGCTGCAATGACTGCCCAAAGAAAAGGTAATAGATAGAGATGACAAAAAAGAGCAGGTTTCAGATGAGGAAGATCTGGAAGAAGAAGTAAGTCAAGATCATTCTGATGAGGATTGGTCTTTATTAAATAAAGATGCTCCAAGGAGTTTAGAGAAAACTTCTCCAATTAGATTATCTGCTCCAAAGAGCTTAATAAAAACTTCCCCAACCAGACCACCTG
The DNA here is from genome assembly GCF_001704415.2 of Capra hircus. NCBI lineage: Eukaryota > Metazoa > Chordata > Mammalia > Artiodactyla > Bovidae > Capra > Capra hircus. Next base: position 7,919 of record NW_017218246.1, on the reverse strand, counting down.
CTTCCAGAAATTCAAGAGAAATTTCCTTAATTAAGCCTTCTGCTTCCAGAGGCTCAAGACAAATGTCCCCCATCAGGATATATGCACCTGAGAGCTTAAGGCAGACATCCCCAGATAAAACATCCGTAAGACCTAAACACAAAACGGATAAAAAATTCCCAAAGTACGAAGAAAGTGACATAGGACACCCCTTGCCGCCCCCTCCCTATAAGGGTGAAGGGCCTCCACTAGAAGCTCCCCGAAGAAGGGTTTTCTCTAGCCCAGATGATGAACTTGATCCCCACCTTGAGGCTTGTTTCCCCATAATATTTGGTGCAGCGGTGGCAGAACAGCCCCCCACTGGGAACCCATTCCAATGAAAATGATTAAAGAACTCAAACAGGCTTGTGCTTTGTATGGGCCTAAAGCCCCGTATACTGTATCATTGGTGGAGGCTTTAGCGGGCAGATGGATGACACCCCATGACTGGAAGACAGTCGCTAAAGCTTGTCTGTCTGGAGGTCAATATGTACTTTGGAGAACTGAATATGAAGATCTTGCCCCAAAAACAGGCTGATGCTAACCAAAAATATGGCCCAAGATATATTATAAAAAGTATGTTGGCAGGGACTAATGATTTCGGAACACTTAGAGATCAAATGGGATTAGACAAAACTACTTTAGATCAAGTAACCGCCTGCGCCCTTGGGGCTTGGCGTTTGTTGCCTGAAGGGAAAGAATCTACCTCGTCCTTCTCAAATGTTAAACAAAAACCAGAAGAGCCATATGAAGACTTTATATCAAGACTTGCAGAGGCAGTCAACAGAGTAATTTCCAATACTGAGGCAGCTAGTATATTGATAAACAACTGGCATTTGAAAATGCTAATTCTACCTGCCAGGCCATTTTACGTCCTATTAAAAAAAACTGGGGAAAAAATAATTATTATATCAGGCAATGTGCAGATGTAGGACCAGCAATGATGCAGGGCGTTGCCATAGCTGCAGCCATAAAGGGAAATTCTTACCAGCAGGCAGTACAGTCCTTTTTTACAAATAAAAATAACCCGTCAAAGAGTCATTCCAGTAGTCCAGGCCAGAATATTGGTTTATCAAGGCCTGCTTCTCTTGCGGACGGAAGGGCACTTTATGCGCGAGCTTGTCCCCAAAAAGCAACCGGTTCTTCTCCGAATTCTGTGCACATACTAATCTCCCTAGATCTCTCTGCCCTCGTTGTCAAAAAGGATATCATTGGCAAAAGAATGTAGGTCACAATTCCATAGAAATGGAGCCTTTTGGGCCCCGACCAGCAGTCGGGAAACGGATTGAGGGCCAGGCTCAGGCCCCGACAACAATTGGGGCAGCCTCACTGAACCCATTCATTCCCTTCGTCCCGTCGCAGAACTCATCAGAGCAACCCCAGGCAGCGCAGGACTGGACCTCAGTTCACACCACTCAGCAATATTAACACCAGATAGCCCCACTGTGAAAATCCCTACAGGAGTTAAAGGCCCATTACCAACAGGTTTACTAGGAATTATACTAGGCAGAAGTTCCTTAGCTATGCAAGGTCTCACAATCATCCCTGGAGTAATTGACTCAGATTATACAGGAGAAATCCAGATAATGATTTTCACCCCAATTAAAACTTTCCAAATACATCAGGGACAAAGAATAGCCCAACTTTTGCTTTTGCCTTACCACACTGCAATTGGGCACACAGCTACTCAGAATAAAAGGCAGGATAAAGGATTTGGTCTAGTGATATGGTTTTTTGGATAACAGAAATTACTCAGAAACGTCCTATGAAAACTATTCTGATTAATGGCAAGTCTATTGTGGGGTTATTAGACACAGGAGCAGACGTTTCTTGCATTTCAGGAAAAGACTGGCCCAGCTCCTGGCCCACACATACTACTACTGAAAATAACTTGGTGGGGATAGGAAGAGCCCCCACAGTAGCCAAAAGTGCAAAAATTTTAGATTGGCAATTTGAGGATACCCGCGTGGAACTTTCCAACCGTATGTAGTCCCTTCACTCCCCTTTACCCTGTGGGGAGGGACGTGCTGTCTCAAATGGGAGTGTTACTTTTTAGCCCTGATGATAAAGTGACCTCTCAGATGTTGCAGATGGGCTATGATCCATCAAAAGGATTGGGTAAACAACAGACAGGGATAATTGAGCCAATTTGCCCAACTCCTCGCAAGTTACGTGCTGGATTGGGATATCCAAATTTATAATGGAGGCCATTGTTTTTGCTGCCGACCCCATTACATGGAAATCTCAAGATCCGGTGTGGGGTAGAACAATGGCCTCTGCATAAGGAAAGATTACTGGCAGCTAAAGCATTAATCTTTGAACAATTAGAATTGGGACATATTGAGCCCTCCAATAGCCCCTGGAACACTCCTATTTTTGTCATTAAGAAAAAATCTGGTAAATGGCGACTTTTACAGGATTGAGAGCTATTAATGCCACCATGGAGGACATGGGGGCCTTACAGCCTGGGCTCCCTTTCCCAGTAGCCGTTCCAGAGGGATATAATATAATTGTTATTGATTTACAAGATTGTTTTTTCACTATTCCCTTAAATCCTGAGGATAAAAAGCGATTTGCCTTTAGTCTGCCATCAGAAAATCTTAAGCAGCCTTACTTACGGTTTCAGTGGAAGGTTTTGCCTCAGGGAATGAAAAATAGCCCTACCTTATGCCAAAAATTTGTTAATGCCGCTCTAGAAGATATTAGGGTTAAATATGAACACGTATATATGATTCACTATATGGATGATATTTTAATAGCTCATCCTGATAGAGTTCACCTGCAAACTGTCCTCCAGGACCTGACCCAGGCATTGACAGACAGAGGCCTAAAAAATTGCCCCAGAAAAAAAATTCAAATCAATCCGCCCATAACTTACTTAGGGAGAGTCATAAATTCGGAAACGGTGACTCATACCCCGTTGCAATTGAGAAAAGACCATCTTATTACTTTAAATGATTATCAAAAACTTTTAGGTGATATTAATTGGATTAGGCCATATTTAAAATTAACCACTGCCGAATTAAAACCTCTTTTTAACATTTTACGCGGGGATCCTGATCCAACCTCTAAAAAGACAATTAACAGCTGAGGCTCAAGAAGCCCTAGACAAAGTAGAAGCAGCCTTATCGAATAGCTATGTAAAAAGAATTGATTTGACGATGACTTGGCAGTTCCTTTGCCTAGCTACTCCAGTGGCGCCTACGGGAGTTCTGTGGCAAGGCGGCCCTTTAGAATGGATCCATCTTCCCACCCAAGCTAAAAAAGTCGTGGCTTCTTATCCTGGTTTAATTGCCACATTAATACTAAAAGGAAGGAAGCGGAGCATTGAATTATTTGGTAAGGAGCCATCAGAGATTGTAATTCCATATAATAAGGAGAGCTTGATGCTCTTCTAATGTTTGATGAAGACTGGCAGATTGCTATAGGGGAATTACTGTGGTCAAATTTTGCATCATTTACCCTCACATGTTTTGCTAAATTTTATGTCTAACCATCCAGTTTTTTTCCTGTCCGGTGTAAACAGTTCCCTATTTCAGATGCTCAGGTAGTCTTTACTGATGGATCGGCTAATGGTAGAGCCTCTATAGTCACAAGAGATCATCAGAAACTTTTGGAAACACAAGAAACTTCAGCTCAAAGAGCTGAAATCACAGCTGTTATTGAGGCCTTTGTTATGTTTGCAGAGAAAGAATTTAACCTTTATTCTGACTCTCAGTATGTGGTCAGGCTGTTTCCACACATTGAGACTGCAGTTTTTGCCTGAAAACAAAACCGCTATCTACCATTTGTTAACTAGACTGCAGCAGCAAATTTGGAAAAGAAATCGGGCGTTCTTTATCGGCCACATTCGAGCTCATTCCGGCCTGCCTGGCCCTTTAAATGCTCTCAATGAATTGGCAGATTCGTTAACCAGGATTTCAGTGGCTTCTGTTTTTGAAGAAGCTCGAGCTTCTCACTCACTTCATCATCAGAATGCCACTGCCTTACGATACCAGTTTCAAATTCCTCGAGAATCTGCCCGAGAGATTGTTCGTTCTTGTTCACATTGTCCTACTACCGTGAATGCTTTGCCTCTGGGAGTTAACCCTCGCGGTCTCAAACCTAATGCACTCTGGCAAATGGATGTAACCCATGTCTCTTCGTTTGGAAAACTGTCTTTTGTTCATGTAACTGTAGATACCTTCTCTCATGTTATTATTGCCACTGCTCGTACAGGGGAAGCAGTTAAAGATGTAATACAACATCTTTTTACATGCTTTTCCTATCTGGGCTTGCCAAAAGCTTTAAAAACTGATAATGCCCCTGCTTACACTTCTAAATTTTTCAGCAATTCTGCACAATTTGAAATTAAACATAACACCGGCATCCCTTATAACCCGCAAGGACAAGCCATTGTGGAAAGAGCACATCAAACACTGAAAATCCATATTCAAAAACTAAAGAAGGGGAATTTAAATATAGTTCCCCCCATCAGATTTTGAAACATGCTCTTTTCGTGATAAATAACTTAAATACTGATTCATCCGGAAACACTGCAATGCTTCGCCATTGGTGCCCAGAGCAATTGAATGCAAAACCATTAGTAAAATGGAGGGACCTTCTCTCCGGACAATGGAAAGGTCCTGACCCCTTATTAACCAGTGGGCGAGGGTATGCTTGTGTTTTTCCACAGGACGCGGACGCTCCGATTTGGGTTCCAGACAGACTAATTCGCCATGTCTCAGCTCCCCGGATACCAGAATCCCCCGCCACCGCGATCTCTAAAAAGGAAGAAACTCCCTCTTCCTCCGCTCCCTCCGCCAGCACGGGAAACGCCGCTGACCCTAGGACAGCTGACATTGGAGATCCCGGATAGGCGAGGAGCGGAGCCACCCACTGGACAGATGTCACGACTTCAGATACAGGATATTGCGCCCCCTGATTTTTTGCCTCGCAGGAATCCATTAGGACGCCCAGCTCAGTCAACCCAACAAGCCTCCTTACCTACCTGGGGACAGATTTAAAGCCCTCTGTCGCCAGGCACAGGGGGATAGCTACCCTACAGGGATCGTCAGTCTCTCCTGAAAAGGTGTTTATTGCCATGCTTGCCTTGCTCTCTTGCCAGGTAAGCGCTGCTCCCATTCCAACCAAATATTGGGCGTTTCTCCCGGATCCCCCAACTTTCCAAGTTGTTACTTGGAACAGTGACCCCATACGAGTTAGTACAGACCAGCCTCGCCTTTTGGGAGGATCCTATACTTCCTATACAAAAGACCAATACCCTATTAATTTCAATTATACCTTTAAAGGACTAGCAGATGATTTTCCTGTTTGCTTTAATTTTCCTCCTGGCCTTACAGGAGATTTCTTTACCAAGACAGGATGCGTTGGAGCCTCCACAAAAGCAGTTATGACAGATTCCCCAACCTCTAAATTTGCATCTAAAGGGGATCGGTCTGCTTGGATATTACGAGCCCGTATGCCTGGGGTCCTTGGCTCCTATAAGTCCTTGTCTCTCGAAACTCCATCAGACTATCCAAATTGTGACGATGTTGCTCCCTCAGATGTTGTTTGGAAAACTATAGATGATCATTCAGGATATCCAATTTGGAAGTCTTGTATTTATAATTCGAAAATAGATTACAATATGCCGGGAGGAAGAAATTGTGCAATTCAGGACTGGAGCAACCCAAATCCAGGTCAAGACCCTGAGTCTGACGATGGCTTTATCAATAGATTGGATAATTGGAAAAAATATTCAGTTTCTTGGCCGTTAGTTGCCACCAGACGGCATCATAACCAATTCGTACCCCCTATGCTGTCTTATACGACTAGAGGTAAAACCTTTTGGCAGCCAGAAATTTGGAGAGCCCTTGCAGCCACCGCCCTATTATTTTAATCCGACCAAAGAATACCTCTACCTACTCCATTTTAGCTGTTTACCCTCTCCTTATGTTTTTCTTTTCACTAATGATTCTGAAAGACTTAACATACAATTGAATTATACAGGTGGACCCCATGTAGTGTCTTGTGAACAATGTATGCTTTCATCCTGTTAACTCCTCAATATAAAGTTTGCTCTTTCATGGGTTTTAAAACGTCCGTCCTATCTCATGGTACCTGTAACTGTGGCCACGTATTGGTATGATAACCATGGCCTAGCTGTACTGCAACGGCTACAGATTTAATGCGGACACGACGGTTTGTGGGCTTACTTGTTTTTGGAATATCGGCTTTGATAACTGCAATTACTTCTGTTACTGTGGCGGCATTGTCATTGTCTCAACAAGTGCATACTGCCCAATATGTTGATACGTATCCAAAAATGTTTCTTTAACGCTGGCAACCCAGGAAATTATAGATAGGAAGCTAGAAATAAGGGTTGATGCCTTAGAAGAAGCAGTAATGCATATTGGGACTGAATTACAGAGTCTGAAAGTGAAAATGGCTCTTTCATGTCATGCTGATTACCGGTGGATATGTGTTACATCCCTGAAAGTAAATGAGACAGATTTTGAATGGGAGAGAGTCAAAAATCATATTTTAGGTGTTTGGAACAGCTCAGATATTAGTTTAGACTTAGGGAAACTTCATAATCAGATTCAGACCTTGGAACACTCTCGATTAGATTTTACTGCTGCAGGAGAAGCCAATGACTTTTTCCACACCTTCTCTGACTTCATTTCTGGAAAAACTCTTCTGACTACTGTTTTTCTAGCTATGCTGCTGTGGGTGCCATAATCCTGCTCCTTGTAATCGTGCTTCCTTGTGTTGTCAGGACTCTTCGGCAGAGCATTCAGAATCTCGCGACTGAACTGCACCTAATTTTTTTAAAAAATAATAAAGAAGGGGGAGATGCCGGAAGCCAATGTGAGGAATCCCGCCGTGACAAGGTCATGAGGAAAGGAAGCTGACATACGCAAGGCGTGCTCAGACTTCAGGGACCCCTCTGGAAATTCCTAAGCATGTACCCCAACAAAAATCTGCCGGCTTTTGTGCTCTGCTTTTCCACTCTTCTGACATTTTCTGGAAAAAGTCAATTCAGGGCTTTAGTCTTCTGCATTTGAAGAGTGTTTCAATCCAAAAACCCCTCGATGGCTTTCTAGCCTGCCTGCAGGACTCTGCGAGTGTGATTGTTTGAGGCCTCCTGACCGCAGGAGGCACAGGAAGCTTAAAACATCCTAGGAATGTAGGGCTTCCGAAGAGTCAAAATCTTTAGAATAGGACTGATTAAAAGTTTCATTTGTTGAGTCAATGCTTGCTGCCAAATTTTCATATCCTTTTTTTAGATATAGTTGGTATATAGAAAAACAAGTAGTAGACCTGGTATTAGCAACATTAGATCTTCGAGTTAAGTACCTTCTTTGTTATATCCCACTGCACCTTTGTTCTATAGAGATGTAACTTTAATGCTTTAAGGAGATGCAAATTAAAGAAAAACACTTCAGGGGAAACAAAATCAACATTCATTAAGGAAGAGAGATAAAAAGTGTTAACAAGCTTCTTGGCCAGAAGATAATGTAAATCACCTGAGACCTTTTGTATACAAAATGATGTATAGAAAGAGTCTGGGCTGCGAACGCTACATAATTCTGTGTTACCCATTGATCTCCATGTTTTATCAAAAGTATAAAAGGCCTTCTGAACAATAAGGATCGGACCAGTTTCTCGGACCAGTTTCTCGGAACGTTTCTCGAACTAGTCTCTCGGCCTGGTTTCTTGGGACTCTGGCTCCCCCCATGTCTCTCTCTCTCCTCTTCTCTCCCCTTTCTCCTCTCTCTGCTCTTTACTTTAACTTCAGGCTGAATCTCCATCTGGGCGCGCGGAGGCTCGCCAGGTCTACTTACTTGCCCCGGCTGTTAAGACCCGCACGAAAGGCGAGCTTAAGCGAGGCACCCTTAGATATTCAAGCGGGCGCC
>NW_017218245.1:0-12023 GCF_001704415.2 Capra hircus | reverse complement strand
CTCCGCAACTCCTCCGTGGGCTCTTGGCGTCCTTTCACTACAGCAGTCACAGAGTGCCAACACCGAGGGCTTTGAGTTGCCTGGAGCCCAAGGCTCCGGCCAGAGACCTGAGGGGCCAGCGTTTGGAATGGCAGCTAATGCCATTTGGGGCTTTTCTCACATGGAGCCTGAGGCCCGCACCTCCGCGGGGCAAACCACCAGCGCGAGTGCCCTGGAGATACCCACCCAAGGGGACAGTGTACCACCTACTGTGGGGAAGGAGGTTCCTGTTTTCCCTGCACTGGTTCGACTTTCACGCCGAGGATCGACTCACACCATGATGGCAAGTGGAATAGCCCTGTGGGAAAGCCTCATGGGAAAGACTCCAGGGAAGCCACAGATTCCTTGATCCACGAGAAGGGAAGCGTGACACTGCTGCTACACTCGGGAGGAAAGCGCACGTGCATGACCCCACCGAGGAGGACTGACGCCACTTGGGAACTCCCAGTACGCCAAGATCCATGGGAGGAGAGGAATCCTCAGGTTCGTCAACTTCACAAAGGTCTTAGGCCCCGGCATCGATGGGAGAGGAATCCTGAGAGGCCCCTAGCACTCGCATGGGGACTGGCCTTTCCTGAGGTCACCAGAGTGGGTCCCTGAGGTCTCTGTTGTAAGTCGAGAGCACCTGCGGCAACTCGAGAAAATCCAGGAGGTTCTCCCCTCCAGGCTAGATGAGGCCCATTTCCGCTGAGGCGTCTCGAGGCTAATCACACCTAACCTCTGGAACTTCCAAAGGGTCCTTCACAACCTTGCTGCAACTCAAGAAGTTCCCTGACATACCCGTCTCCACTAGAGAGGAAGCACGAGAGTCCTGCCCACATCCAGAGGAGCTCGGTTTCCGCCTCCTAGCTCGAGAGGAGGGATCCTTTCCCTGCGTGGTCGGGAAAGAATTCCCGGCGTTCCCGTCGCATCTCAAGAGGAGGCGCTCTCCACAGGAAAGGCGAGAGGAACTCCAGGGTCGTGCCACCATTCCCTGAGTCCCCCAGATGTCTCAGTCCATTCCAGGGAAACCTGTTTTCCCTGCACTGCCTTGACTTTTAAGCCGAGGATCGTCTCATACAACGGTGGCACGTGGAACAGCCCTTTGGGAAAGCCTCGTGGGAAAGCTTTGAGCGAAAGCCACAGATCCCTTGATCCACGCGAAGACAAGCGTGAAACTGCTGCTACATATCGGGAGGAAAGCGCACGTGCATGCCCCCACTCCGAGACGAGGACTGACTCCCCTGGGGAGACTCCAGAAGTACAGCAAGATCCATGTCAGCACTGGAGAGGAATGCTCAGGTTCCGGCACCGACTCCACACAAGATCTTAGGACCCGGCATCGACAGGAGAGGAATCCCGAGAGGCCCCCGAGCAACTTGCATGCTGACTGGCCTTTCCTGAAGCCACCAGAGCGGGTCCCTGAGGTCCCCATCGTATGTCGAGAGCACCTGCCAGAACTCGAGAAAATCCAGGAGGTTGTCCCCTCCAGGTGAGATGAGGCCCATTTCCGCTGAGGCGTCTCGAGGCTAATCACATCTAACAATTGGAACTTCCAAAGGGTCCTTCACACCCTTGCTGCAACTCAAGAAGTTCCCCGACATACCCGTCTCCACTCGATTGGAAACACGAGAATCCCGCCCATATCCAAAGGAGTCCCGTTTCCGCCCCCATGCTCGGGAGGAGGGATCCTTTCCCTGCGTGGTCGGGAAAGAATTCCCGACGTTCCCGTCGCATCTCAAGAGGAGGCGCTCTCCACAGGAAAGGCGAGAGGAACTCCAGGGTCGTGCCACCATTCCCAGAGTCCCCCAGATGTCTCAGTCCATTCCAGGGAAACGTGTTTTCCCTGCACAGCCTCGACTTTCAAGCCGAGGATCGACTAACACCACGGTGGCATGTAGTACAGCCCTTTGGGAAAGCCTCGTGGGAACGCCTCGTGTGAAAGCCTCGTGGGAAAGCCTCGAGGGAAAGCCACAGATCCCTTGATCCACGCGAAGGGAAGCGTAACACTGCTGCTACAGCTCGGGAGGAAAGCGCATGTGCATGCCCCCACTCAAGACGAGGACTGACTCCACTGGAGAGACTCCAGAAGTACCCCAAAATCCATGTCAGCACTGGAGAGGAATGCTCAAGTTCCGGCACCGACTCCACACAAGGTCTTAGGCCCCAGCATCGACGGGAGAGGAATCCCGAGAGGCCCCTGAGCAACTCGCATGGGGACTGGCCTTTCCTGAGGCCACCAGAGCGGGTCCCTGAGGTCCCCATCGTAAGTCGAGAGCACCTGCCATAAATCGAGAAAATCCAGGAGTTTCTCCCCTCCAGTCGAGATGAGGCCCATTTCCGCTGAGGTGTCTCGAGGCTAAACACATCTAACACCTGGAACTTCCAAAGGGTCCTTCACACCCTTGCTGCAAATCAAGAAGTTCCCCGACATACTCGTCTCCACTGGAGAGGAAGCACGAGAGTCCCGCCCACATCCAGAGGAGCCCCGTTTCCGGCTCCTAGCTCAAGAGGAGGGATCCTTTCCCTGCGTGTTCGGGAAAGAATTCCCGGCGTTCCCGTCGCATCTCAAGAGGAGGCGCTCTCCACAGGAAAGGCGAGAGGAACTCCAGGGTCGTGCCACCATTCCCAGAGTCCCCCAGATGTCTCAGTCCATTCAAGGGAAACCTGTTTTCCCTGCACTGCCTCGACTTTCAAGCCGAGGATCGACTCACACCACGGTGGCACGTGGGACAGCCCTGCGGGAAAGCCTAGTGGGAAAGCCTCGAGGGAAAGCCACAGATCCCTTGATCCACGCGAAGGGAAGTGTGACACTGCTGCTACAGCTCGGGAGGAAAGCGCACGTGCATGCCCCCACTCGAAACGAGGACTGACTCCCCTGGGGAGACTCCAGAAGTACCCGAAGATCCATGTCAGCACTGGAGAGGAATCCTCAGGTTCCGGCACCGACTCCACACAATGTCTTAGGCACCGGCATCGACGGGAGAGGAATCCCGAGAGGCACCCGAGCAACTCCCATGGGGACTGGCCTTTCCTGAGGCCACCAGAGCGGGTCCCTGAGGTCCCCATTATAATTCGAGAGCACCTGCTGCAACTCGAGAAAATCCAGGAGGTTCTCCCCTCCAGGCGAGATGAAGCCCATTTCCGCTGAGGGGTCTGGAGGCTAATCACATCTAACATCTGGAACTTCCAAAGGGTCTTTCACACCCTTCTTGCAACTCAAGATGTTCCCCGACATACCCGTCTCCAATCGAGAGGAAGCACGAGAATCTCGCCGCATCCAAAGGAGCCCCGTTTCCGCCTCCAAGCTCGAGAGGAGGGACCATTTCCCTGCGTGTTCGGGAAAGAATTCCCGGCGTTCCCGTCGCATCTCAAGAGGAGGCGCTCTCCACAGGAAAGGCGAGAGGAACTCCACGGTCATGCCACCATTCCGAGTCTCCCAGATGTCTCAGTCCATTCCAGGGAAACCTGCTTTCCCTGCACTGCCTCGACTTTCATACCGAGGATCGACTCACACCACGGTGGCACGTGGGTCAGCCCTGTGGGAAAGCCTCGTGGGAAAGCCTCAAGGGAAAGCCTCGAGGGAAAGCCACAGATCCCTTGATCCCCGGGAAGGGAAGCGCGACACTACTGCTACAGCTCGGGACGAAAGCGCACGTGCATGCCCCACTTCCAGACGAGGACTGACTCCCCTGGGGAGACTCCAGAAGTACCCCAAGATCCATGTCAGCACTGGAGAGGAATGCTCCGTTTCTGGCACCGACTCCACACAAGATCTTAGGCCCCGGCATCGACGGGAGAGGAATCTCTAGAGGCCCCCGAGCAACTTGCTTGGGGATTGGCCTTTCCTGAGGCCACCAGAGCAGGTCCCTGAGGTCCCCGACATAAGTCGAGAGCACCTGCTGCAACTCGAGAAAATCCAGGAGGTTCCCCCGTCTAGGCGAAATGAGGCCCATTTCCGCTGAGGCGTCTCGAGGCTAATCACACCTAAACTTTAGAACTTCCAAAGAGTCATCCACACCCTTGCTGCAACTCAAGAAGTTCCCCGACATACCCGTCTCCACTCCGAGTGGAAGCACGAGAGTTCTGCCCACATCCAGAGTAGCCCCGTTTCCGGCTTCTAGCTCGAGAGGAGGGATCATTTCCCTGCGTGGTCGGGAAAGAATTCCCGCGTTCCCGTCGCATCTCAAGAGGAGGCGCTATCCACACTAAAGGCGAGAGGAACTCCAGGGTCGTGCCACCATTCCCAGAGTCCCCCAGATGTCTCAGTCCATTCCAGGGAAACCTGTTTTCCGTGCACTGCCTCGACTTTCCAGCCGAGGATCGACTCATACGACGGTGGCAGGTGGGAGAGCCCTGTGGGAAAGCCTCCTGGGAAAGCCTCGTGGGAAAGCCTCAATTGAAAGCCACAGATCCCTTGATCCACGCGAACGGAAGAGCGCCACTGCTGCTACAGCTCGGGAGGAAAGTGCACGTGCGTGCCCCCACTCGAGACGAGGACTGACTCCCCTGGAGAGACTCCAGAAGGTCCTTCACACCCTGCTGCAAATCAAGAAGTTCCCCGACATACCAGTCTCCACTCGAGGGGAAGCACGAGAGTTCCCCCCACATCCTGAGGAGCCCCGTTTCCGCCTCCTAGCTCGAGAGGAGGGATCCTTTCCCTGCGAGGTCGGGATAGAATTCCCTGCGTTCCCGTCGCATCTCAAGAGGAGGCGATCTCCACAGGAAAGGCGAGAGGATTTCCAGGGTCATGCCACCATTCCCAGAGTCCCCCAGATATCTCAGTCCATTCCAGGGAAACCTGTTTTCCCTGCACTGCCTCGACTTTCAAGAGGAGGATTGACTCACACCACGGTGGCACGTGGGACAGCCCTGTGGGAAAGCCTCGTGGGAAAGCCTCGTGGGAAAGCCTCAAGGGAAAGCCTCGAGGGAAAGCCACAGATCCCTTGATCCACGCCAGGGGAAGCGCGAAACTGCTGCTACAGCTCGGGAGGAAAGCGCACGTGCATGCCCCCACTCGAGACAAGGACTGACTCCCCTGGGGAGACTGCAGAAGTACCCCAAGATCCATGTCAGCACTGGAGAGGAATCCTCAGGTTTCGGTACCGACTCCACACAAGGTCTTAGGCCCTGGCATCGAAGGGAGAGGAATCCCAATAGGCCCCCGAGCAACTCGCATGGGGACTGGCCTTTCCTGAGGCCACCAGAGCGGGTCCCGGATGTCCCCAAGGTAAGTCGAGAGCACCTGCTGCAACTCGAGAAAATCCAGGAGGTTCTCCCCTCCAGGCGAGATTAGGCCCATTTCCGCTGAGGCGTCTCGAGGCTAATCACACCTAACCTCTGGAACTTCCAAAGGGTCCTTCACACCCTTGCTTCAATTCAAGAAGTTCCCCGACATACCCGTCTCCACTCGAGAGGAATCACGGGAGTCCCGCCCAAATCCAGAGGAGCCACGTTTCCACCTAATGGATCGAGAGGAGGGATCCTTTCCCTGAGTGTTCGGGAAAGAATTCCCCGCGTTCCCGTCGCATCTCAAGAGGAGGTGCTCTCCACAGGAAAGGCGAGAGGAACTCCAGGGTCGTGCCACCATTCCCAGAGTTCCCCAAATGACTCAGTCCATTCCAGGGAAACCTGTTTTCCCTGCACTTCCTCGACTTTCAAGCCAAGGATCGACTCACACCACGGTGTCACGTGGGACAGCCCTGTGGGAAAGCCTCGTGGGAAAGCCTCGTGGGAAAGCCTCGAGGGAAAGCCACAGTTCCCTTGATCCACGCGAAGGGAAGTGCGACACTGCTGCTACAGCGCGGGAGGAAAGGGCACGTGCATGCCCCCACTCGAGACGAGGACTGACTCCCCTGAGGAGACTCCAGAAGTACCCCAAGATCCATGTCAGCACTGGAGAGGAATGCTCAGGTTCCGGCACCGACTCTACACAAGATCTTAGGCCCCGGCATCCACGGGAGAGGAATCCTGAGAGGCCCCCGAGCAACTCGCATGGGGACTGGCCTTTCCTGAGGCCACCAGAGCGGGTCCCTGAGGTCCCCGTCGTAAGTCGAGAGCACCTGCCGCAACTCGAGAAAATCCAGGAGGTTCTCCCCTCCAGGCGAGATGAGGCCCATTTCCGCTGAGGCGTCTCGAGGCTAATCACACCTAACCTCTGGAACTTCCAAAGGGTTCTTCACACCCTTGCTACAACTCAAGAAGTTCCGCGACATACCCGTCTCCACCCGAGTGGAAGCACGAGAGTTACGCCCACATCCAGAGGAGCCTCGTTTCCGCCTCCTAGCTCGAGAGGAGGGATCCTTTCCCTTCGTGGTGGGAAAGAATTCCCGTCGTTCCTGTCGCATCAAGAGGTGGCGCTTTCCTCAGGAAAGGCGAGAGGAACTCCAGGGTCGTGCCACCATTCCCAGAGTCCCCCAGATGTCTCAGTCCTTTCCAGGGAAACCTTTTTTCCCTGCACTGCCTCGACTTTCAAGCCGAGGATCGACTCACACCACGGTGGCACGTGGGACAGCCCTGTGGGAAAGCCTCGTGGGAAAGCCTCGTGGGAAAGCCTCGAGGGAAAGTCAGAAATCCCTTGATCTACGCGAGGGAAGCATGACACTGCTGCTAGAGCTCGAGAAGAAAGCGCATGTGAAGGCGCACACTAGAGACGAGGACTGACTCCCCTGGGGAGACTCCAGAAGTACCCCAAGATCCATGTCAGCACTGGAGAGGAATCCTCAGGTTCCGGCACCGACTCCACACAAGGTCTTAAGCCCCGGCATCGAAGGGAGAGGAATCCCAAGAGGCCCCCGAGCAACTCGCATGGGGACTGGCCTTTCCTGAGGCCACCAGAGCGGGTCCCTGATGTCCCCGTCGTAAGTCAAGAGCACCTGCCGTAAGTCGACACAATTCAGGAGGTTCTCCCCTCCAGGGGAGATGAGGCCCTTTTCCCCTGAGGGGTCTCGAGTCTAATCACACTGAACCTCTGGAACTTCCAAAGGGTCCTTCACACCCTTGCTGCAACTCAAGAAGTTCCCCACATACACGTCTCCATTCGAGAGGAAGCTCGAGAATCCCGCCCACATCCAGAGGAGTCCCGTTTCCGCCTCCTAGCTCGAGAGGAGGGATCCTTTCCCTGCGTGGTGGGGAAAGAATTCCTCGTGTTCCTGTCGCATCTCAAGAGGAGGCGCTCTTTTCAGGAAAGGCGAGAGGAACTCCAGGGTCGTGCACCATTCCAAGAGTCCCCCAGATGTCTCAGTCCATTCCAGGGAATCCTGTTTTTTTTACACTGCCTCGACTTTCAAGCCGAGGATCGACTCACACCACGGTGGCACGTGGGACAGCCCTGTGGGAAAGACTTGTGGGAAAGCCTCGAGGGAAAGCCCCTGACCCCTTGATCCACGCGAAGGGAAGCGTGACACTGCTGCTACAGCTCGGGAGGAAAGCGCACATGCATGACCCCACTGGAGACGAGGACTGACTCCCCTGGGGAGACTCCAGAAGTTCCCAAAGATCCATGTCAGCACTGGAGAGGAATCCTCAGGCTCCGACACCGACTCCACACAAGGCCTTAGGCACCGGCATCGACGGGAGAGGAATCCCGAGAGGCCCCCGAGCAACTCGCATGGCGACTGGCCTTTCGTGAGGCAACCAGAGCGGGTCCCTGAGGTCCCCGTGGTAAGTCGAGACAACCTGCCGCAACTCGAGAAAATCCAGGAGGTTCTCCCCTCCAGGCGAGATGAGGCCCATTTCCGCTGAGGCGTCTCGAGGCTAATCACACCAGCCTCGGTAAATTCCAAAGGTCCTTCACACCCTTGCCACAACTCAAGAAGATCCACGACATACCCGTCTTCACTCGAGAGGAAGCACGAGAATCCCACCCACATCCAAAAGAGCCCCGTTTCCGCCTCCTAGCTCGAGAGGAGGGATCCTTTCCCTGCGTGGTCGGGAAAGAATTTCCGGCGTACCCATCGCATCTCAAGAGGAAGCGCTCTCCACAGGAAAGGCGCGAGGAACTCCAGGGTCGTGCCACCATTCCCAGATTCCCCCAGATGTTCTCAGTCCATTCCAGGGAAAACAGTTTTCCTTGCACTGCCTCGACTTTCAAGCCGAGGAGCGACTCACACCACGGTGGCAGGTGGGACAGCCCTGTGGGAAAGCCTCCTGGGAATGCGTCGTGGGAAAGCCTCGAGGGAAAGCCACTGATCCCTTGATCCACTCGAAGGGAAGCGTGACACTGCTGCTCCAGCTCGGGAGGAAAGCGCTCGTGCATGCCCCCACTCGAGACAAGAACTGACTCCCCTGTGGAGACTGCAAAGTACCCCAAGATCCATGTCAGCAATGGAGAGGAAACCTCAGGTTCCAGAACCAACTCCACACAAGGTCTTAGGCCCCGGCATCAACGGGAGAGGAATCCCGAGAGGCCCGCGAGCAACTCGCATGGGGACTGGCCTTTCCTGAGGCCACCAGAGCGGGTCCCTGAGGTCCGTATCGAAAGGCGAGAGCACCTGCCGCAACTCGAGAAAATCCAGGAGGTTCTCCCCTCCAGGCGAGATTAGGCCCATTTCCGCTGAGGCGTCTCGAGGCTAATCACACCTAACCTCTGGAACTTCCAAAGGGTCCTTTACACCCTTGCTGCAAATCCAGAATTTCCCCGACATACCCGTCTCCACTCGAGAGGAAGCACGAGAGTCCCGCCCACATACCAGAGGAGCACCGTTTCCGCCTCCTAGCTCGAGAGGAGGGATCCTTTCCCCTCCGTGATCGGGAAAGAATTCCCGGCGTTCCCGTCGCATCTCAAGAGGAGGCGCTCTCCACAGGAAAGTCGAGAGGAAGTCCAGGGTCGTGCCACCATTCCCAGATTCGCCAGATGTCTCAGTCCATTCCAGGGAAACCTGTTTTCCCTTGCACTACGTTGACTTTCAAGCCATCGATCGACTCACACCACGGTGGCACGTGGGATAGCCCTGTGCGAAAGCCTCGTGGGAAAGCCACAGATCCCTTGATCCAGGCGAAGGGAAGCATGACACTGCTGCCACAGCTCCGGAGGTAAGCGCACGTGCATGCGCCCATTCAAACGAGGACTGACTCCCCTGGGGAGACTCCAGAAGTACCCCAAGATCCATGTCAGCTCTGCAGAGGAATCCTCAGGTTCCGGCACCGACTCCACACAAGGTCTCTGGCCCCGGAATCGATGGTAGAGGAATCCCGAGAGGCCCCCCTAGCAACTCGCATGTGGACTGGCCCTTTCCTGAGGCCACCAGAGCGGGTCCCTGAGGTCCCCGTCGTAAGTCGAGAGCACCAGCCGCAACTCGAGGAAAAATCCAGGAGGTTCTCCCCTCCAGGCGAGATGAAGCCCATTTCCGCTGAAGCGTCTGGAGGCTAATCACACCTAACCTCTGGAACTTCCAAAGGGTCCTTCACACCCTTGCTGCAACTCAAGAAGTTCCCCGACATACCCGTCTCCTCTTCGATAGGAAGCGCGAGGGTCCCGCCCACATCCAGAGGAGCCCCTTTCCGGCCTCGGTAGCTCGAAGATGTGGGATCCTTTCCCTGCTTCGTCGGGAAAGAATTCCCGGCGTTCCCGTCGCATCTCAAGTGGAGGCGCTCTCCACAGGAAATGCGAGAGGAACTCCAGAGTCGTGCCACCATTCCAAGAGTCCCCTAGATGTCTCAGTCCATTCCAGAGGAACCTGTTTTCCCTGCACTGCCCTCGACTTTCACGCCGAGGTTCGACTCACACCTCGGCGGCATGTGGGACAGCCCTCTGGATAGCCTCGTCGGTAAAGCCTGGAGGAAAAGCCACAGATCACTTGATCCACGCGACCGGAAGTGTGACACTGCTGCTACAGCTCGGGAGGAAAGCGCACGTGCATGCCCCCATTCGAGACGAAGACTGACTTCCCTGGGGGGCTCCAGAAGTACCCCAAGATCCATGTCAGCACTGTAGAGGAATCCTCAGGTTCCTGCCCCAACTCCTCACAAGGTCTTTTTTTTTTCTTTCCTTTTTACTCTTTTCCTTTGCATTTATTTAACACAGTTCTCAAAACTTTTGAGTGAAATTGGGCCTCCTTTGGTAAGCAAAGAACCTGAAAGTAGTATTTAAAAAACGAACAGGCCAAAGTCTTCAGATCATCCACAACACAGGTGTAGTGTTCCCTTCTTTTTTCTCAAAACTCTGAAGCACCCAGTTTTTCCATATAGTCTTAAAAGCTAGAAGAACAACAGAGTACATTTGTGGTGGAATATTATTTTCACTTGCTGATTACTAATTGAAATACCATTATCCCCTTCTAACAGGCTTTAAGAAATAGCCTTTTTAAGGCATACATTGTGGCAACTCATCTTATTCCCTGCTATGTATAATACAGATTACATAAAGGCTGTCAAAGTCACATTTAATATAAGCATTAAGCATTTGCTGTATTGGAAAGATCTTTAGTTTTTAACACTAGCAGTATAGAGTTACAGAGCGTAATTTTTATCACTTAACTGCAGGTATATTAAGTATGGTATGTTTCATGGACTCGAGGAAAACGGGGCATTTTTTTCTTTAATTTACTACTGACAATCTAATCAGAACAGTTCTCCTAAGCATTGATATGTTAGAAAGAAAAGTAAAAACCAAACGTTATTGTTGCTTTTTGCCATTTGGTAGCATTTTACACACAGGCTTCAATCTTCAGAATACCCTGTATTCAGTAGAAAAACCATTTAAATGAAGTTCTGTACAATAGAAACTTCTCAGCAGTCAAAATTTTAGACTGTAAAAAAATACATGTAAAACATACTTTTCTGAAAACACTTAACTTTGAACAAAGCACCGAACTACACAAATGCAGAATGAAAACAGCATTTCAACTCCACCAAAAGTAGTCATCATAAAAGGTGTAAAAGTCACCTAACTTCACCAGGCACTGTTCACTTTTTAAACAGGAGACAATAAAAAATATTGTCCCAAACAATATCCCAACTCTAGGGCAGGTTTCAGAAAGTCTTCATCTTCATGCTTTAATAGCGATGAGGTGAGTATGATCGAGATCTGGAACGTGATCTGTATCCTCCACGACTATAGTAGGGAGAAGGTGACCGTCTTCTGTATTTCTGATCCCTGTCTTGAGCAGCTCTCCATCCTCCTCCTCCTCCTCCTCCTCCTCTGTACGATCTGCTGTAATAGTCCCGATCATCATATAGCCTCGATCATATCTCTGTCATAGTAATCTCGACGGGCGTGAGCTGCCATAGGTAGGTCTCCCCATGTAAATTCCTGCTGTTGGAGTATGTGGTCTTTTCGTTATGGAGAAGTCAACTCTGATCCTACATCCATCAAGCTCCATTCCATTGGCACGCTCTTTTGCTTCCTTGGCATCATCTACATTTTCAAATATACAAAGGCAAATCCTCTTGAACGTCTAGACTGCTGGTCATATACAATAGATACATCAGCAATTGGGCCATATTTAGAGAACATTTCTCTTAGATCTCTTTCTGTAGTATACAAGCTCAATCCAAATACTCCAAGACAACAGTTAGGATCAGGATTTGCCCGATTCCCAACATGACGCCAGCGAGTAGACATGGAGAATGACTGTGGCTATGCCGTCTTCGATAAATCTCTGCTGTAAGATCTGCTACGAGATCTTCTATGGGACCGGGACGAGATCGTGACCTTGTATAATGCCTCGAGAACTTCTTCTGGATCTAGACCTAGATTCCGATCTGGACCTGGGACTTTTGATCTGGAACGCCTGGAATCTTCCTTGGAGCGAGACCTTGCAGGGTATGACTTGCAGATTCCCAGATCCATGAGCACTTCCGCTTCTGGAAGCAGAACGGGATTCCCCCTCGCCGTAGTTCTCCTCGCCGCTGTCGCTCATAAGATTACACTGCTGTCGCCGCTCGATGTGCTTTCAATCGAAGCTGCAACCTCTTTCGCACCTTCAATGTAGAGGCTTTATCCGCGCAAGCCTCACACCAGGCACGCCGGGTGCCCACACTGAGAACCGAAACGCTCGGCGCGC
>NW_017218244.1:0-12024 GCF_001704415.2 Capra hircus | reverse complement strand
TTGATCCACGCAAAGGGAAAGCGTGACACTGCTGCTACAGCTCGGGGAAAGCGCTCGTGCATGCCCCCAATCGAGACAGGGACTGACTCCCCTGGGGAGACTCCAGAAGTACCCCAAGATCCATGTCAGCACTGGAGAGGAATCCTCAGGTTCCGGAACCGACTCTCACAAGGGTCTTAGGCCCCGGCATTGACGGGAGTGGAATCCCGAGAGGCCCGCGAGCAACTCGCATGGGGACTGGACTTTCCTGAGGCCACCAGAGCGGGTCCCTGAGGTCCCCGCGTAAGTCGAGAGCAGCTGCCGCAACTCGAAAAAATCCAGGAGGTTTTCCCCTCCAGGCCGAGATGAGGACCATTTGCGCTGAGGGTTCTCGAGGCTAATCACACCTAAAACTCCTGGAACTTCCAAAGGGTCCTTCTCACCCTTGCTGCAACTCAAGAAGTTCCCCAACATACCCGTCTCCACTCGAGAGGAAACACGAGAGTCCCGGCCACCTCCAGAGGAGCCCCGTTTCTGCCTCCTAGCTCGAGAGGAGGTATCCTTTCCCTTCGTGGTCGGGAAAGAATTCCCGTTGTTCCCGTCGCATCTCAAGAGTAGGCTCTCTCCACAGGAAAGGCGAGAGGAACTCCAGGGTCGTGCCACCATTCCCAGAGTCCCCCAGATGTCTCAGTCCATTCCAGGGAAACCTGTTTTCCCTGCACTGCCTCGACTTTCAAGCGAGGATCGAGTCACACCACGGTGGCACGTGGGACAGCCCTGTGGGAAAGCCTCGTGGGAAAGCCTCCTGGGAAAGCCTCGAGGGAAGCCACATATCCCTTGATGTACGCGAAGGGAAGCGTGACACTGCTACTACAGCTCGGGAGGATAGCGCACGTTCATGCCCCCAATAGAGACGAGGACTGACTCACCTGGGGAGACTCCAGAAGTTCCCCAAGATCCATGTCAGCACTGGAGAGGAATCCTCAGGTTGCGGCACCGACTCCACACAAGGTCTTAGGCCCCGGCATCGACGGGAGAGGTATCCCGAGAGGGCCCCGAGCAACTCGCATGGGGACTGGCCTTTCCTGAGGCCATCAGAGCGGATCCCTGAGGTCCCCGTCGTTAGTCGAGAGCACCTGCCTCAACTCGAGAAAATCCAGGAGGTTCTCCCCTCCAGGCGAGATGAGGCCTATTTCCGCTGAGGCGACTTGAGGCTAATCATATCTAACATCTGGAACTTACAAAGGGTCCTTCACACCCTTGCTGCAACTCAACAAGTTCCCCGACATACCCGTCTCCACTCGAGAGGAAGCACGAGAGTCCCGGCCACATCCAGAGGAGCCCCGTTTCCTCCTCCTAGCTCGAGAGGAGGGATCCTTTCCCTGCGTGGTCGGGAATGAATTCCCGGGGTTCCCGTCGCATCTCAAGAGGAGTAGCTCTCCACAGGAAAGGCGAGAGGAACGCCAGGGTCGTGCCACATTCCCAGAGTCCCCCAGATGTCTCAGTCCATATCAGGGAAACCTGTTTTCCCTGCACTGGGTCGACTTTCAAGCCGAGGATCGACTCACACCAAGGTGGCACGTGGGACAGCCCTGTGGGAAAGCCTCATGGGAAAGCCTCCTGGGATAGCCTCGAGGGAAAGCCACAGATCCCTTGATGCACGCGAAGGGAAGCGTGACACTGCTGCTACAGCTCGGGAGGAAAACGCACGTGCATGCCCTCACTCGAGACGAGGACTGACTCCCCTGGGGAGACTCCAGAAATACCCCAAGATCCATGTCAGCACTGGAGAGGAATCCTCAGGTTCCGGCACCGACTCCACACAAGGTCTTAGGCCCCGGCATCGACGTGAGAGGAATCCCGAGAGGGCCCCGAGCAACTCGCACGGGGACTGGCCTTTCCTGAGGCCACCAGAGCGGGTCTCTGAGGTCCCCGTCGTAAGTCGAGAGCTCCTGCCGCAACTCGAGAAAATCCAGGAGGTTCTCCCCTCCAGGCGAGATGAGGCCCATTTCCGATGAGGCTTCTCGAGGCTAATCACACTTAACCTCTGGAACTTCCAAAGGGTCCTTCACACCCTTGCTGCAACTCAAGAAGTCCCCGGACATACCCGTCTCCATTCGAGAGGAAGCACGAGAGTCCCGCCCATATCCAGAGGAGCCCCGTTTCCGCCTCCTAGTTCGAGAGGAGTGATCGTTTCCCTGCGTGGTGGGGAAAGAATTCCCGGCGTTTCCGTCGCATCTCAAGAGGAGGCGCTTTCCACAGGAAAGGCGAGAGGAACTCCAGGGTCGTGCCACCATTCCCAGAGTCCCCCAGATGTCTCAGTCCATTCCAGGGAAACCTGTTTTCCCTGCACTGCCTCGACTTTCAAGCCGAGGATCGACTCACACCACGGTGGCACGTGGGACAGCCCTGTGGGAAAGCCTCGTGGGAAAGCCACAGATCCCTTGATCCACGCGAGGGAAGTGTGACACTGCTGCAACTGCTCGGGAGGAAAGCGCACGTGCATGCCCCCACTCGAGACTAGGACTGACTCCCCTGGGGAGACTCCAGAAGTACTCCAAGGTCCATGTCAGCACTGGAGAGGAAACCTCAGGTTCCGGAACTGATTCCACACAAGGTCTTAGGCCCCAGAAACGACGGGAGAGGAATCCCGAGAGGCCCCGAGCAACTCGCATGGGGACTGGCCTTTCCTGAGGCCACCAGAGCGGGTCCTTGAGGTCCCCGTGGTAAGTCGAGATCACCTGCCGCAACTGGAGAAAATCCAGGAGGTTCTCCCCTCCAGGCGAGATGAGGCCCATTTCCGCTGTGGCGTCTCGAGTCTATTCACACCTAACCTCTGGAACTACCAACGGGTCCTTCACACCCTTGCTGCAACTCAAGAAGTTCCCCGACATACCCGTCTCCACTCGAGAGGAAGCACTCGAGTCCCGCCCACATCCAGAGGAGCCCCGTTTCTGCCTCCTAGCTCGAGAGTAGCGATCCTTTCCCTGCGTGGTCGGGAAAGAATTTCCGGCGTTCCCGTCGCATCTCAAGAGGAGGCGCCCTCCACAGGAAAGGCGAGAAGAACTCCAGGGTCGTGCCACCATTCCCAGAGTCCCCCAGATGTCTCAGTCCATTCCAGCGAAACCTGTTTTCCCTGCACTGCCTCGACTTTCAAGCCGAGGATCGACTCACACAACGGTGGCACGTGGGACAGCCCTGTTGGAAAGCCTCGTGGTAAAGCCTCGTGGGAAAGCCTCAAGGGAAAGCCACAGATCCCTTGATCCACGCGAAGGGAAGCGCGACTCTGCTGCTACAGCTCGGGAGGAAAGCGCACGTGCATGCCCCCACTCGAGACGAGGACTGACTCCCCTGGGGAGACTCCAGAAGTACCCCAAGATCCATGTCAGCACTGGAGAGGAATCCTCAGGTTCCGGAACTGATTCCACACAAGGTCTTAGGCCCCTGCATCGACAGGAGAGGAATCCCGAGAGGCCCCCGAGCAACTCTCAAGTGGACTGGCATTTCCTGAGCGGACCAGAGCGGGTTACATAAGTCCCGGTCGTAACTGCAGAGCACCTGCTGAAACTCGAGAAAATCCAGGAGGTTCTCCCCTCCAGGCGAGATGAGGCCCATTTCAGCTCAGGCGTCTCTAGGCTAATCACACCTAACTCCTGGAACTTCCAAAGGGTCCTTCACACCCTTGCTACAACTCAAGAAGTTCCCCAACATACCTGACTTCACTCGAGAGGAAGCACGAGAGTCCCGCCCACATCCAGAGTAGCCCCGTTTCCGCCTCGTACCTCGCGGTCAGGTATCCTTTCCCTGTATGTTCCGGAAAGAATTCCCGGTGTTCCCGTCGCATCTCATGAGGAGGCGCTCTCCACAGGAAAGGCGAGAGAAACTCCAGTGTCGTGCCATCATTCCAAGAGTCCCCCAGATATCTCAGTGTGTCGGGGTCGAGCCCCGCTGGATCCAGGGAATTCGACGGATGGACGGCGTTGACGTGGAAAGTCTTGTGTATTTATTAATGTAAGATGTGATAAAGAAATTATAGGGTAGTAAGAAGATTAACTGGAGGAAAAAGGCTGAATAGCTAGGTTTACGCGGAAGGCCAATAAAATTCCCGACAAGGAATTTTCTGGCACTCTGGGAATGGTGGCACGACCCTCGAGTTCCTCTTGCCTTTCCTGTGGAGAGCGCCTCCTCTTGAGATGCGCCGGGAACGCCGGGAATTCTTTCACGACCACACAGGGAAACGATCCCTCCTCTGGATCTATCAGGCGGAAATGGGGCTCCTCTGGATGTGGGCGGGACTCTCGTGCTTCCTCTCGAGTAGAGACGGGAATGTCGGGGAACTTCTTGAGTTGTAGCAAGGGTGTGAAGGACCCTTGGAAGTTCCAGATGTTAGGAGTGATTAGCCTCGAGACGCCTCAGCGGAAATGGGCCTCATCTCGCCTGGAGCGGCAACCTCCTGGATTGTTTCTAGTTGCGGCAGGTGCTCTCGTCTTACGACGGGGACCTAGGGACACGGTCTGGTGGCCTCAGGAAAGTCCAGTCGCCATGCGAGTTGCTCAGGGGCCTCTCGGGATTTCTCTGCCGTCCATGCTGGGGCTTAAGACCTTGTGTGGAGTCGGAGCCGGAACGTGAGGATTCCTCTCCAGTGCTGACATGGATCTTGGGGTACTTCTGGAGTCTCCCCAGGGGAGTCAGTCCTCGTCTCGAGTGGGGGCATGCACGTGCGCTTTCCTCGCGAGCTGTAGCAGCAGTGTCACGCTTGCCTTCGCGTGGATCCAGGGATCTGTGGCTTTCCCTCGAGGCTTTCCCACGAGGCTTTCCCACAGGGCTGTCCCACGTGTCACCGTAATGTGAGTCGATCCTCGGCTTGAAAGTCGAGGTATTGCAGGGAAAACAGGTTTCCCTGGAATTGACTGAGACATCTGGGGGACTCTGGGAATGGTTGCAGGACTCTGGAGTTTCTCTCGACTTTCCTGTGGAGACCGCCTCCTCTTGAGATGCAACAGGAACGCCGGGAATTCTTTCCCCACCACGCAGGGAAAGAATCCCTCCTCTCGAGCTATGAGGCGGAAACAGGGCTCCTCTGGATGTGGGCGGGACTCTCGTGCTTCCTCTCGAGTGGAGACGGGTATGTCCGGGAACTTCTTGAGATGCAGCCAGGGTGTGAAGGAGCCTTTGGAAGTTCCAGAGGTTAGGTGTGATTAACCTCGAAACGCCTCAGCGGAAATGGGCCTCATCTCGCCTGGAGGGGAGAACCTCCTGGATTTTCTCGAGTTGCGGCAGGTGCTCTCGACTTACGATTGGGACCTCAGGGACCGGCTCTGGTGGCCTCAGGAAAGGCCGGTCCCCATGCGAGTTGCTTGGTGGTCTCTCGGGATTCCTCTCCCGTTGATGCTGGGGCCTAAGTCCTTGTGTGGAGTCGGTGCTGGAACCTGCGGATTCCTCTGCAGTGCTGACATGGATCTTGGGGTACTTCTGGAGTCTCCCCAGAGGAGTCAGTCCTCGTCTCGTGCGGGGGCATGCACGTGCACTTTCCTTCCAAGCTCGAGCAGCAGTGTCACGCTTCCCTTCGCATGGATCAAGTGGTCTGAGGCTTTCCCTCGAGGCTTTCCCTCGAGGGTTTCCACAGGGCTGTCCCACGCGCCACCGTGGTGTGAGTCGATCTCCGGCTTGAAAGTCGAGGCAGTGTAGGGAAAACAGGTTTCCATGGAATGGACTGAGACATCTGGGGGACTCTGGGAATGGTGGCACGACCCTGGAATTCCTCTCACCTTTCCTGTGGAGAGCGCCTCCTCTTGAGATGCGCCGGGAAAGCCGGGAATTCTTTCCCGACCACACAGGGAAAGGATCACTGCTCTCGAGTTTGGAGGCGGAAACAGGGCTCCTCTAGATGTGGGCGGGACTCTCGTGCTTCCTCTCGAGTGGAGACGGGTATGTCGGGGAACTTCTTGAGTTGCAGCAAGGGTGTGAAGGAGCCTTTGTAAGTACCAGAGGTTAGGTGTGATTAGCCTCCAGACGCCTCAGCGGAAATGGGCCTCATCTCGCCTGGAGGGGAGAACCTCCTGGATTTTCTCGAGTTGCGGCAGGTGCTCTCGACTTACGACGGGGACCTCAGGGACCCGCTCTGGTGACCTCCGGAAAGGCCAGTCCCATGCGCCTTGCTCGGTGGTCTCTCGGGATTCCTCTCCCGTCGATGCCGGGGCCTAAGACCTTGTGTGGAGTCGGTGCCGGAACCTGAGGATTCCTCTCCAGTGCTGACATGGATCTTGGGGTACTTCTGGAGTCTCCCCGGGGGAGTCTGTCCTCATCTCGAGTGGGGGCATGCACGCCCGCTTTCCTTCCGAGCTGTAACAGCAGTGTCACGCTTCCCTTCGCGTGGATCAAGGGATCTGTGGCTTTCCCTCGAGGCTTTCCCACGAGGCTTTCCCACGAGGCTTTCCCACAGGGCTGTCCCACGTGCCACCGTGGTGTGAGTCGATCCTCGGCTTGAAAGTCGAGGCAGTGCAGGGAAAACAGGCTTCCCTGGAATGGACTGAGACATCTGGGGGACTCTGGGAATGGTGGAACGACCTGGAGTTCTTCTCGCCTTTCCTGTCGAGAGCGCCCCCTCCTGAGATGCGACGGGAACTCCGGGAATTCTTTCCCGACCACGCAGGGAAAGGATCCCTCCTCTGGAGCTAGGAGGCGGAAACGGGGCTCCTCTGGATGTGGACGGGACTCTCGTGCTTCCTCTAGAGAGGAGACGGGTATGTCGGGGAACTTCTTAAGTTGCAGCAAGGATGTGAAGGACGTTTTGGAAGTTCCAGAGGTTAGGTGTGATTAGCCTGGGGACGCGTCAGAGGAAATGGGCCTCATCTCGCCTGGAGGGGAGAACCTCCTGGATTTCCTCGAGTTGAGGCAGGAGTTCTCGACTTATGTCGGGAACCACAGGGACCCGCTCTGGTGGCCTCAGAAAAGGCCAGTCCCCATGCGCGTTGCTCTGTGGTTTCTCGGGATTCCTCTCCCGTCGAGGCCGGGGCCTAAGAGCTTGTGTGGAGTTGGTGCCGGAACCTGAGGATTCCTCTTCAGTGCTGACATGGATCTTTGGGTAATTCTGGAGTCTCCCCATGGGAGTCAGTCCTCGTCTCGAGTGGGGGCATGCACGTGCGCTTTCCTCCCGAGCTGTAGCAGCAGTGTAACGATTCCATAGACGTGGACCAAGGATCTGTGGCTTTCGCTTGAGGCTTTCCCACGAGGCTTTCCCACAGGGCTGTCCCACGTGCCACAGTGGTGTGAGTCGATCCTCGGCTTGAAAGTCGAGTCAGTGAGGGGAAACAGGTTTCCCTGGAATGGACTGAGACATCTGGGGGACTCGGAGAATGGTGGCATGTCCCTGGAGTTCCTCTCGCCTTTCCTGTGGAGAGCGCCTCCTCTTGAGATGCGACGGGAACGCCGGGAATTCTTTCCCAACCTCGCAGGGAAAGGATACCTCCTCTCGAGCTATGAGGCGGAAACGGGACTCCTCTGGATGTGGGCTGAACTATCGTGCTTCCTCTTGAGTGGAGACGGGTATGTCGGGGAACTTCTTGATTTGCAGCAAGGGTGTGAAGGACCCTTTGGAAGTTCCAGAGTTTAAGTGTGCTTAGCCTTGAAATGTGTCAGCGGAAAAAGGCTTCATTTTGCCTGGAGGGGAGAACATCCTTGTTTTTCTCCAGTTGCGGCAGGTGCTCTCGACTTACGACGGGGACCACAGGGACCCGCTCTGGTGGCCTCAGGAAAGGCCAGTCAAGATCCAAGACAGCACTGGAGAGGGAGAGACATCACGAGAGGCTCCCGAGCTACTCGCATGGGGACTGGCCTTTCCTGAGGCCACCAAAGCGGGTCCCTGAGGTCCCCGTCGTAAGTCGAGAGCACCTGGCGCAACTCGAGAAAATCCAGGAGGTTCTCCCCTCCAGGCGAGATGAGACCCATTTGCGCTGAGGCATCTCGAGGCTAATCACACCTAACCTCTGGACCTTCCAAAGGGCCCTTCACACCCTTGCTGCAACTCAAGAAGTTCCCCGACATACCCGTTTACACTCGAAAGGAAGCACGAGAGTCCCGCCCACAACCAGAAGAGCCCCGTTTCAGCCTCATAGCTCGAGAGGAGGGATCCTTTCCCTGCGTGTTCGGGAAAGAATTTCCGGCGTTCCCATCGCATCTCAAGGAGAGACGCTCTCCACAGGAAAGGCGAGAAGAACTCAGGGTCGTGCCAGCATTCCAGAGTCCCCAGATGTCTCAGTCGATTCCAGGGAAACCTGTTTTCCCCGCGATGCCTCGACTTTCATGCTGAGGATCGACTCAGACCTAGGTGGCACGTGGGACAGCCCTGTGAAAAGCCTAGTGGGAAAGCCTCGTGGGAAAGCCTACAGAGAAAGCCACAGATCCCTGGATCCACGCAAAGGGAAGCGTGACACTGCTGCTAAAGCTCGGGAGGAAAGTGCACGGGCACGCCACACTCGCGACGAGGACTGACTCCCCTGAGAGACTACAGAAGTACCCCAAGATCCATGTTACCACTGGAGAGGAATCCTCAGGTTCCGTCACCGATGCCACACAAGGTTTTAAGCCAGCGTGACCCTGCTGCTACAGCTCGAGAGGAAAGCCCACGTGCAGGCCCCCACTTGAGACGAGGACTGACTCCCCTGGGAAACTCAGAAGTACCGCAAGATCCATGTCAGCACTGGAGATGAATCCTCAGGTTCCGGCACGGACTCCAAACAAGGTCTTAGCCCCGGATTTCGACGGGAGAGGAATCCCGAGAGGCCACCGAGCAACTCGCATGGGGACTGGCCTTTCCAGAGGCCACCAGAGCGGGTCCCTGAGGTCCCTGTCATAAGTCGAGAGCACCTGCCGCAACTCGGGAAAATCCAGGAGGTTCTCCCCTCCAGGCGAGGTGAGGCCCATTTCCGCTGAGGCGTCTGGAGGCTATTCACACCTAAATTTTGGGACTTCCAAAGGTTCCTTCACACCCTTGCTGCAACTCAAGAAGTTCCCCGACATACCCGTCCCCACTCGAGATGAAACACGAGAGACCCGCCCTTATCCAGAGGAGCCCCGTTTCCGCCTGCTAGATCGATGGAGGGATCCTTTCCCTGCGTGCTCGGGAAAAAATTCCCGGCGTTTCCGTCGCATCTCAAGAGGAGGCGCTCTCCACAGGAAAGGTGAGAGGATCTCCAGTGTCCTGCCACCATTCCCAGAGTCCCCCAGATGTCTCAGTCCATTCCAGGGAACCTGTTTTCCCTGCACTGCCTCCACTTTCAAGCCTAGGATCGACTCACACGACGGTGGAACGTGGGACAGCCCTGTGGGAAAGCCTCGTGGGAAAGCCTCGTGGGAAAGCCTCGAGGGAAAGCCACAGATCCCTTGATCCACGCGAAGGGAAGCGTGACACTGCTGCTACAGCTCGGGAGGAAAGCGCACGTGCATGCCCCAACTCGAGACGAGGACTGACTCCCCTGGGGAGACTCCAGAAGTACCCAAAGATCCATGTCAACACTGGAGAGAAATTCTCAGGTTCCGGTACCGACTCCACACAAGGTCTTAGGCCCCGGCATTGACGGGAGAGGAATCCCGAGAGGCCCCGAGCAACTCGCATGGGGACTGGCCTTTCCTGAGGCCACCAGAGCGGGTCCCTGAGGTCCCCGTCGTACGTCGAGAGCACCTCCCGCAAGTCGAGAAAATCCAGGAGGTTCTCCGCTCCAGGCGAGATGAGGCCCATTTCCGCTGAGGCGTCTCGTGTCTAATCACATCTAACATCTGGAACTTCCAAAGGGTCCTTCACACCCTTGCTGCAACTCAAGAAGTTCCCCGACATACCCGTCTCCACTCGAGAGGAAGCACGAGAGTTCTGCCCACATCCAGAGGAGCCCTGTGTCCGCCTCCTATCTCGAGAGGAGGGATCCTTTCCCTGCTTGATCGGGAAAGAATTCCCGGCGTTTCCGTCGCATCTCAAGAGGAGGCGCTCTCCACAGGAAAGTCGAGAGGAACTCCAGGGTCGTGCCACCATTCCCAGAGTCCCCCAGATATTTCAGTCCATTCCAGGGAATCCTGTTTTCCCTGCACTGCCTCGACTTTCAAGCCGAGGATTGACTCATACCAAGGTGGCACGTGGGACAGCCCTGTGGGGAAGCCTCGTGGGAAAGCCTCGAGGGAAAGCCACAGATCCCTTGATCCAAGCGAAGGGAAGCGGGACACTGCTGTTACAGCTGGAGAGGAAAGCGCACGTGCAGGCCCCCACTCGAGACGAGGCCTGACTCCCCTGGGGAGACTCAGAAGTACCCCAAGATCCATGTCAGCACTGGAGAGGAATTCTCAGGTCCCGGCACCGACGCCACACAAGGTCTTAAGCCAGCATGACACTGCTGCTACAGGCTCGAGAGGAAAGCACACGTGCAGGCCCCCACTCGAGACGAGGACTGACTCCCCTGGGGAGACTCAGAAGTACTCCAAGTTCCATGTCAGCACTGGAGAGGAATCCTCAGGTTCCGTCACCGACTCCACACAATGTTTTACGCCCCCGACTTCGACGGGAGAGGAATCCCGAGAGGCCCCCGATCAACTCGCATGGGGACTGGCCTTTCCTGAGGCCACCAGAGCGGGTCCCTGAGGTCCCCGTCGTAAGTCGGGAGCACCTGCCGCATCTCGAGAAAATCCAGGAGGTTCACCCCTCCAGGCGAGATGAGGCCCATTTCCGCTGAGGCGTCTTGAGGCTATTCACACCTACCCTCTGGAACTTCCAAAGGGTCCTTCACACCCTTGCTGCAACTCAAGAAGTTCCCCGACATACCCGTCTCAACTCGAGAGGAAGCACGAGAGCCCCGCCCACATCCAGAGGAGCCCCGTTTCCGCCTCCTAGTTCGACGGAGGGATCCTTTCCTTGCGTGCTCGGGAAAGAATTCCCGGCATTTCCCTCGCATCTCAAGAGGAGGCGCTCTCCACAGGAAAGGCGAGAGGAACTCCAGGGTCGTGCCACCATTCCCAGAGTCCCCCAGATGTCTCAGTCCATTCCAGGGAAACCTGTTTTCCCTGCACTGCGTCGACTTTCAAGCCGAGGATCGACTCACACCACGGTGGCACGTGGGACAGCCCTGTGGGAAAGCCTCGTGGAAAAGCCTCGTGGGAAAGCCTCGAGGGAAAGCCACAGATCCCTTGATCCAAGCGAAGGGAAGCGTGACACTGCTGCTACAGCACGAGAGGAAAGCGCACGTGCAGGCCCCACTCGAGACGAGGACTGACTCCCCTGGGGAGGCTCAGAAGTACCCCAAGATCCATGTCAGCACTGGAGAGGAATTCTCAGGTTCCGGCACCGACGCCACACAAGGTCTTAAGCCAGCGTGACACTGCTGCTACAGCTCGAGAGGAAAGCGGCACTTGCAGGCCCCCAGTCGAGACGAGGAAAGACTCCCCTGGGGAGACTCCAGAAGTACCCAAGATCCATGTCAGCACTGGAGAGGAATCCTCAGGTTCCGGTACCGAATCCACACAAGGTTTTAGGCCCCGGCATCGACGGGAGAGGAATCCCGAGAGGCCCCTGAGCAACTCGCATGGAGACTGGCCTTCCCAGAGGCCACCAGAGCGGGTCCCGGAGGTCCCCGTCTAAGTCGAGAGCACCTGCCGCAACTCGAGAAAATCCAGGAGGTTCTCTCCTCCATGCGAGATGAGGGCCATTTCCGCTGAGCCGTCTCGGAGCTATTCACACCTAACCTCTGGAACTTCAAAAGGGTCCTTCACACCCTTGCTGCAACTCAAGAAGTTCCCCGACATACCCGTCTCCACTCGAGAGGAAGCACGAGTGTCCCGCCCACATCTAGAGGAGCCCCGTTTCCGCCTTCTAGCTCGAGAGGAGGGATCCATTCCCTGCGTGGTCGGGTAAGAATTCCCGGCATTTCCGTCGCATCTCAAGATGAGGCGCTCTCCGCAGTAAAGGCAAGAGGAACTCCAGGGTCGTGCCAGCATTCCAGAGTCCCCCAGATATCTCAGTCCATTCCAGGGAAACCTGTTTTCCCTGGCACTGCGTCGACTTTCAAG
>NW_017218243.1:0-12024 GCF_001704415.2 Capra hircus | reverse complement strand
CGACGCCACACAAGGTCTTAAGCCAGCGTGACACTGCTGCTACAGCTCGAGAGGAAAGCTCACGTGCAGGCCCCCACTCGAGACGAGGACTGACTCCCCTGGGGAGACTCAGAAGTACCCCAAGATCCATGTCAGCACTGGAGAGGAATCCTCAGGTTCCGGCACCGACTCCACACAAGGTCTTAGGCCCGACTTCGACGGGAGAGGAATCCCGAGAGGCCCCCGAGCAACTCGCATGGGGACTGGCCTTTCCTGAGGCCACCAGAGCGGGTCCCTGAGGTCCCCGTCGTAAGTCGAGAGCACCTGCCGCAACTCGAGAAAATCCAGGAGGTTCTCCCTCCAGGCGAGATGAGGCCCATTTCCGCTGAGGCGTCTCGAGGTAATCACACCTAACTCTGGAACTTCCAAAGGGTCCTTCAGACCCTTGCTGCAACTCAAGAAGTTCCCCGACATACCCGTCTCACTCGAGAGGAAGCACGAGAGTCCCGCCCACATCCAGAGGAGCCCCGTTTCCGCCTCCTAGCTCGAGAGGAGGGATCCTTTCCTGCGTGTCGGGAAAGAATTCCCGGCGTTCCGTCGCATCTCAAGAGGAGGCGCTCTCCACAGGAAAGGCGAGAGGAACTCCAGGGTCGTGCCACCATTCCAGAGTCCCCAGATGTCTCAGTCCATTCCAGGGAAACCTGTTTTCCCTGCACTGCCTCACTTCAAGCCGAGGATCGACTCACACCACGGTGGCACGTGGACAGCCCTGTGGGAAAGCCTCGTGGAAAGCCTCGTGGGAAAGCCTCGAGGAAAGCCACAGATCCCTTGATCCACGCGAAGGAAGCGTGACACTGCTGCTACAGCTCGGAGGAAAGCGCACGTGCATGCCCCCACTCGAGACGAGGACTGACTCCCCTGGGGAGACTCCAGAAGTACCCAAGATCCATGTCAGCACTGGAGAGGAATCCTCAGTTCGGCACCGACTCCACACAAGGTCTTAGGCCCCGGCATCGACGGGAGAGGAATCCCGAGAGCCCCGAGCAACTCGCATGGGACTGGCCTTTCCTGAGGCCACCAGAGCGGGTCCCTGAGGTCCCGTCGTAAGTCGAGAGCACCTGCCGCAACTCGAGAAAATCCAGGAGGTTCTCCCCTCCAGGCGAGATGAGGCCCATTTCCGCTGAGGCTCTCGAGGCTAATCACATCTAACTCTGGAACTTCCAAAGGGTCCTTCACACCCTTGCTGCAACTCAAGAAGTTCCCCGACATACCCGTCTCCACTCGAGAGGAAGCACGAGAGTTCCGCCCACATCCAGAGGAGCCCCGTTTCGCTCCTAGCTCGAGAGGAGGGATCCTTTCCCTGCGTGGTCGGGAAAGAATTCCCGGTTCCGTCGCATCTCAAGAGGAGGCGCTCTCCACAGGAAAGGCGAGAGGAACTCCAGGGTCGTGCCACCATTCCCAGAGTCCCCCAGATGTCTCAGTCCATTCCAGGGAAACCTGTTTTCCCTGCACTGCTCGACTTTAAAGCGAGATCGACTCACACCACTGTGGCACGTGGGACAGCCCTGTGGGAAAGCCTCGTGGGAAACCTCGTGGAAAGCCTCGAGGAAAGCCACAGATCCCTTGATCCACGCGAAGGGAAGCGTGACACTGCTGCTACAGCTCGGAGGAAAGCGCACGTGCATGCCCCCACTCGAGACGAGGACTGACTCCCCTGGGGAGACTCCAGAAGTACCCAAGATCATGTCAGCACTGGAGAGGAATCCTCAGGTTCCGGCACGATCCACACAAGGTCTTAGGCCCGCATCGACGGAGAGGAATCCGAGAGGCCCCGAGCAACTCGCATGGGGACTGGCCTTTCCTGAGGCCACCAGAGCGGGTCCCTGAGGTCCCGTCGTAAGTCAGAGCACCTGCCGCAACTCGAGAAAATCAGGAGGTTCTCCCCTCCAGGCGAGATGAGGCCCATTCCGCTGAGGCGTCTCGAGGCTAATCACATCTAACATCTGGAACTTCCAAAGGGTCCTTCACACCCTTGCTGCAACTCAAGAAGTTCCCCGACATACCCGTCTCCACTCGAGAGGAGCACGAGAGTCCCCCCACATCCAGAGGAGCCCCGTTTCCGCCTCCTAGCTCGAGAGGAGGGATCCTTTCCCTGCGTGGTCGGGAAAGAATTCCCGGTTTCCCGTCGCATCTCAAGAGGAGGCGCTCTCCACAGGAAAGGCGAGAGGAACTCCAGGGTCGTGTCACCATTCCAGAGTCCCCCAGATGTCTCAGTCCATTCCAGGGAAACCTGTTTTCCCTGCACTGCCTCCACTTTCAAGCCGAGGATCGACTCACACCACGGTGGCACGTGGGACAGCCCTGTGGGAAAGCCTCGTGGAAAGCCTCGTGGGAAAGCCTCGGGGAAAGCCACAGATCCTTGATCCAAGCGAAGGGAGCATGACACTGCTGCTACAGCTCGGGAGGAAAGCGCACGTGCATGCCCCCACTCGAGACGAGGACTGACTCCCTGGGGAGACTCCAGAATACCCCAAGATCCATGTCAGCACTGGAGAGAATCCTCAGGTTCCGGCACATACTCCACACAAGATCTTAGGCCCCGGCATCGACGGGAGAGGAATCCGAGAGGCCCCCGAGAACTTGCATGGGGACTGGCCTTTCCTGAGGCCACCAGAGCGGGTCCCTGAGGTCCCCGTCGTAAGTCGAAAGCACCTGCCACAACTCGAGATAATCCAGGAGGTTCTCCCCTCCAGGCGAGATGAGGCCCATTTCCGCTGAGGCATCTCGAGGCTAATCACATCTGACATCTGGAACTTCCAAAGGGTCCTTCACACCTTGCTGCAACTCAAGAAGTTCCCCGACATACCCGTCTGCACTCGAGAGGAAGCACGAGAGTCCCGCCCACATCCATAGGAGCCACGTTTCCGCCTCCTAGCTTGAGAGGAGGGATCCTTTCCCTGCGTCGTGGGAAAGAATTCCCGCGTTCCCGTCGCATCTCAAGAGGAGGCGCTCTCCACAGGAAAGGCGAGAGGAACTCCAGGGTCGTTCCACCATTCCCAGAGTCCCCAGATGTCTCAGTCCATTCCAGGGAAACTGTTTTCCCTGCACTGCCTCGACTTTCAAGCCGAGGATCGACTCACACCACGGTGGCACTTGGGACAGCCCTGTGGGAAAGCCTCGTGGGAAAGCCTCGTGGGAAAGCCTCGTGGGAAAGCCACAGATCCCTTGATCCACGCGAAGGAAGCGCGACACTGCAGCTACAGCTCGGGAGGAAAGCACACGTGCATGCCCCACTCGAATGAGGACTGACTCCCTGGGGAGACTCCAGAAGTACCCCAAGATCCATGTCAGCACTGGAGAGGAATCCTCAGGTTCCGGCACTGACTCCGCACAAGATCTTAGGCCCGGCATCGAAGGGAGAGGAATCCTGAGAGGCCCCGAGCAATCGCATGGGGACTTGCCTTTCCTGAGGCCACCAGAGCGGTCCCTGAGGTCCCCGTCGTAAGTCAGAACACCTGCCGCAACTCGAGAAAATCCAGGAGGTTCTCCCCTCCAGGCGAGATGAGGCCCATTTCCGCTGAGGCGTCTCGAGGCTAATCACACCTAACCTCTGGAACTTCCAAAGGGTCCTTCACACCCTTGCTGCAACTCAAGAAGTTCCCGACATACCCGTTCCACTCGAGAGGAAGCACGAGATTCCCGCCCACATCCAGAGGAGACCGTTTCTGCCTCCTAGCTCGAGAGGAGGGATCCTTTCCCTGCGTGGTCGGGAAAGAATTCCCGGCTTCCCGTCGCATCTCAAGAGGAGGCGCTCTCCACAGGAAAGGCGAGAGGAACTCCAGGGTCGTGCCACCATTCCCAGAGTCCCCCAGATGTCTCAGTCCATTCCAGGGAAACCTGTTTCCCTGCACTGCCTCGACTTTCAAGCCGAGGATCGACTCACACCACGGTGGCACGTGGGACAGCCTGTGGGAAAGCCTCGTGGGAAAGCCTCGTGGGAAAGCCTCGAGGGAAAGCCACAGATCCCTTGATCCACGCGAAGGGAAGCGTGACACTGCTGCTACAGCTCGGAGGAAAGCGCACGTGCATGCCCCACTCGAGACGAGGACTGACTCCCCTGGGGAGACTCCAGAAGTACCCCAAGATCCATGTCAGCACTGGAGAGGAATCCTCAGGTTCCGGCACCGACTCCACACAAGATCTTAGGCCCGGCATCACGGGAGAGGAATCCCGAGAGGCCCCCGAGCAACTCGCATGGGACTGGCCTTTCCTGAGGCCACCAGAGCGGGTCCCTGAGGTCCCCGTCGTAAGTCGAGAGCACCTGCCGCAACTCGAGAAAATCCAGGAGGTTCTCCCTCCAGGCGAGATGAGGCCCATTTCCGCTGAGGCGTCTCGAGGCTAATCACACCTAACTCTGGAACTTCCAAAGGGTCCTTCACACCCTTGCTGCAACTCAAGAAGTTCCCCGACATACCCGTCTCCACTCGAGAGGAAGCACGAGAGTCCGCCCACATCCAGAGGAGCCCGTTTCGCCTCCTAGCTCGAGAGGAGGGATCCTTTCCTGCGTGGTCGGGAAAGAATTCCGGTGTTCCGTCGCATCTCAAGAGGAGGCGCTCTCCACAGGAAAGGCGAGAGGAACTCCAGGGTCGTGCCACATTCCAGAGTCCCCCAGATGTCTCAGTCCATTCCAGGGAAACTGTTTTCCCTGCACTGCCTCGACTTTCAAGCGAGGATCGACTCACACCACGGTGGCACGTGGGACAGCCTGTGGGAAAGCCTCGTGGGAAAGCCTCGTGGGAAAGCCTCGAGGGAAAGCCCAGATCCTTGATCCACGCGAAGGGAAGAGTGACACTGCTGCTAAGCTCGGGAGGAAAGCGCACGTGCATGCCCCCACTCGAGACGAGGACTGACTCCCCTGGGGAGACTCCAGAAGTACCCAAGATCCATGTCAGCACTGGAGAGGAATCCTCAGGTTCGGCACCGACTCCACACAAGGTCTTAGGCCCGGCATCGACGGGAGAGGAATCCCGAGAGGCCCCGAGCAACTCGCATGGGGACTGGCCTTTCCTGAGGCCACCAGAGCGGGTCCTGAGGTCCCCGTCGTAAGTCGAGAGCACCTGCCGCAACTCGAGAAATCCAGGAGGTTCTCCCCTCCAGGCGAGATGAGGCCCATTTCCGCTGAGGCGTCTCGAGGCTAATCACATCTAACATCTGGAACTTCCAAAGGGTCCTTCACACCCTTGCTGCAACTCAAGAAGTTCCCCGACTTACCCGCTCCACTCGAAAGGAAGCACGAGACTCCCGCCCACATCCAGAGGAGACACGTTTCGCCTCCTAGCTCGAGAGGAGGGATCCTTTCCCTGCGTGGTCGGGAAAGAATTCCCGGCGTTCCCGTCGCATCTCAAGAGGAGGCCTCTCCACAGGAAAGGCGAGAGGAACTGCAGGGTCGTGCCACCATTCCCAGATTCCCCAGATGTCTCAGTCCATTCCAGGGAAACCTGTTTTCCCGCACTGCCTCGACTTTCAAGCCGATTTCGACTCACACCACGGTGGCACGTGGACAGCCCTGTGGGAAAGCCTCGTGGAAAGCCTCGTGGAAACCTCGAGGGAAAGCCACAGATCCCTTGATCCACGCGAAGGGAGCGTGACACTGCTGCTACAGCTAGGGAGGAAAGCGCACGTGCATGCCCCCACTCGAGACGAGGACTGACTCCCCTGGGAGACTCCAGAAGTACCCCAAGATCCATGTCAGCACTGGAGAGAATCCTCAGGTTCCGGCACCGACTCACACAAGGCTTAGGCCCGGCATCGAGGGAGAGGAATCCCGAGAGGCCCCGAGCAACTCGCATGGGACTGGCCTTTCCTGAGGCCACCAGAGCGGTCCCTGAGTCCCCGTCGTAAGTCGAGAGCACCTGCCGCAACTCGAGAAAATCCAGGAGTTCTCCCCTCCAGGCGAGTGAGGCCATTCTGCTGAGGCATCTCGAGGCTAATCACACCTAACCTCTGGAACTTCCAAAGGGTCCTTCACACCCTTGCTGCAACTCAAGAAGTTCCTCGACATACCCGTCTCCACTCGAGAGGAAGACGAGAGTCCCGCCACATCCAGAGGAGCCCGTTTCCGCCTCTAGCTGAGAGAGGGATCCTTTCCTGCGTGGTCGGGAAAGAATTCCCGGCGTTCCCGTCGCATCTCAAGAGGAGGCGCTCTCCACAGGAAAGGCGAGAGGACTCCAGGGTCGTGTCACCATTCCCAGAGTCCCCCAGATGTCTCAGTCCATTCCAGGGAAAGCTGTTTCCCTGCACTGCCTCGACTTTCAAGCGAGGATCACTCACACCACGGTGGCACGTGGGACAGCCCTGTGGGAAAGCCTCGTGGGAAAGCCTGGAGTGAAAGCACAGATCCCTTGATCCACGCAAGGGAAGCGCAACACTGCTGCTACAGCTGGGAGGAAAGCGCACGTGCATGCCCCAATCGAGATGAGGACTGACTCCCCTGGGAGACTCCAGAAGTACCCCAAGATCCATGTCAGCACTGGAGAGGAATCCTCAGTTCCGGCACCGACTCCACACAAGGTCTTAGGCCCCGGCATCGACGGGAGAGGAATCCCGAGAGTCCCCGAGCAACTCGCATGGGACTGGCTTTCCTGAGGCCACCAGAGCGGGTCCCTGAGGTCCCGTCGTAAGTCGAGAGCACCTGCCGCAACTCGAGAAAATCAGGAGGTTCTACCCTCCAGGCGAGATGAGGCCCATTTCCGCTGAGGCGTCTGGAGGCTAATCACATCTAACATCTGGAACTTCCAAAGGGTCCTTCACACCCTTGCTGCAACTCAAGAAGTTCCCCGACATACCCGTCTCCACTTGAGAGGAAGCACGAGAGTCCCGCCCACATCCAGAGGAGACCCGTTTCCGACTCCTAGCTCGGAGGAGGGATCCTTTCCTGCGTGGTGGGAAAGAATTCCCGCGTTCCCGTCGCATGTCAAGAGGAGGCGCTCTCCACAGGAAGGCGAGAGGAACTCCAGGGTCGTGCCACCATTCCCAGGTCCCCAGATGTCTCAGTCCATTCCAGGGAAACCTGTTTCCCTGCACTGCCTCGACTTTGAAGCCGAGGATCGACTCACACCACGGTGGCACGTGGGACAGCCCTGTGGGAAAGCCTCGTGGGAAAGCCAAGCACAGATCCCTTGATCACGCGAAGGAAGCGTGACACTGCTGCTACAGCTCGGGAGGAAAGCGCACGTGCATGCCCCCACTCGAGACGAGGACTGACTCCCCTGGGGAGACTCCAGAAGTACCCCAAGATCCATGTCAGCACTGGAGAGGAATCCTCAGGTTCCGGCACCGACTCCACACAAGATCTTAGGCCCGGCATCGAGGGAGAGGAATCCCGAGAGGCCCCGAGCAACTCGCATGGGGACTGGCCTTTCCTGAGGCCACCAGAGCGGGTCCCTGAGGTCCCCGTCGTAAGTCGAGAGCACCTGCCGCAACTCGAGAAAATCCAGGAGGTTCTCCCTCCAGGCGAGATGAGGCCCATTTCCGCTGAGGCGTCTCGAGGCTAATCACACCTAACCTCTGGAACTTCCAAAGGGTCCTTCACACCCTTGCTGCAACTCAAGAAGTTCCCCGACATACCCGTCTCCACTCGAGAGGAAGCACGAGAGTCCCGCCCACATCCAGAGGAGCCCGTTTCCGCCTCCTAGCTCGAGAGGAGGGATCCTTTCCCTGCGTGGTCGGAAAGAATTCCCGGCGTTCCCGTCGCATCTCAAGAGGAGGCGCTCTCCACAGGAAAGGCGAGAGGAACTCCAGGTCGTGCCACCATTCCCAGAGTCCCCAGATGTCTCAGTCCATTCCAGGGAAACCTGTTTTCCCTGCACTGTTCGACTTTCAAGCCGAGGATCGACTCACACCACGGTGGCACGTGGGACAGCCCTGTGGGAAAGCCTCGTGGAAAGCCTCGTGGGAAAGCCTCGAGGGAAAGCCACAGATCCCTTGATCCACGCGAAGGAAGCGTGACACTGCTGCTACAGCTCGGGAGGAAAGCGCACGTGCATGCCCCACTCGAGACGAGGACTGACTCCCCTGGGGAGACTCCAGAAGTACCCCAAGATCCATGTCAGCACTGGAGAGGAATCCTCAGGTTCCGGCACCGACTCCACACAAGGTCTTAGGCCCCGGCATCGACGGGAGAGGAATCCCGAGAGGCCCCGAGCAACTCGCATGGGGACTGGCCTTTCCTGAGGCCACCAGAGCGGGTCCCTGAGGTCCCGTCGTAAGTCGAGAGCACCTGCCGCAACTCGAGAAAATCCAGGAGGTTCTCCCCTCCAGGCGAGATGAGGCCCATTTCCGCTGAGGCGTCTCGAGGCTAATCACACCTAACTCTGGAACTTCCAAAGGGTCCTTCACACCCTTGCTGCAACTCAAGAAGT
Source organism: Capra hircus (assembly GCF_001704415.2). Lineage (NCBI taxonomy): Eukaryota > Metazoa > Chordata > Mammalia > Artiodactyla > Bovidae > Capra > Capra hircus. The sequence continues at coordinate 3,625 of NW_017218243.1, read as the reverse complement.
TCCCCGACATACCCGTCTCCACTCGAGAGGAAGCACGAGAGTCCCGCCCACATCCAGAGGAGCCCGTTTCCGCTCCTAGCTCGAGAGGAGGGATCCTTTCCTGCGTGGTCGGGAAAGAATTCCCGGCGTTCCCGTCGCATCTCAAGAGGAGGCGCTCTCCACAGGAAAGGCGAGAGGAACTCCAGGGTCGTGCCACCATTCCCAGAGTCCCCAGATGTCTCAGTCCATTCCAGGGAAACCTGTTTTCCCTGCACTGCCTCGACTTTCAAGCCGAGGATCGACTCACACCACGGTGGCACGTGGGACAGCCCTGTGGGAAAGCCTCGTGGGAAAGCCTCGTGGAAAGCCTCGAGGGAAAGCCACAGATCCCTTGATCCACGCGAAGGAAGCGTGACACTGCTGCTACAGCTCGGAGGAAAGCGCACGTGCATGCCCCACTCGAGACGAGGACTGACTCCCCTGGGAGACTCCAGAAGTACCCCAAGATGCATGTCAGCACTGGAGAGGAATCCTCAGGTTCCGGCACCGACTCCACACAAGGTCTCAGGCCCCGGCATCGACGGGAGAGGAATCCCGAGAGGCCCCGAGCAACTGGCATGGGGACTGGCCTTTCCTGAGGCCACCAGAGCGGGTCCCTGAGGTCCCCGTCGTAAGTCGAGAGCACCTGCCGCAACTCGAGAAAATCCAGGAGGTTCTCCCCTCCAGGCGAGATGAGGCCCATTTCTGCTGAGGCGTCTCAAGGCTAATCACAGCTAACCTCTGGAACTTCCAAAGGATGCTTCACACCCTTGCTGCAACTCAACAGTTCCTCGACATACCCGTCTCCACTCGAGAGGAAGCACGAGAGTCCCGCCCACATCCAAAGGAGTCCCGTTTCCGCCTCCTGTCGAGAGGAGGGATCCTTTCCCTGTGTGGTCGGGAAAGAATTCCCGGCGTTCCCGTCGCATCTCAAGAGTCTGCGCTCTCCACAGGAAAGGCGAGAGGAACTCCCGGGTCGTGCCACCATTCCAGAGTCCCCAGATGTCTCAGTCCATTCCAGGGAAACCTGCTTTCCCTTCACTGCCTCGACTTTCAAGCCGAGGATCGACTCACACCACGGTGGCACGTGGGACAGCCCTGTGGGAAAGCCTCGTGGGAAAGCCACAGATCCCTTGATATACGCGATGGGAAGCGTGACACTGCTGCTACAGCTCGGGAGGAAAGCGAACGTGCATGCCCCCACTCGAGACGAGGACTGACTCCCCCTGGGGAGACATCCAGAAGTACCCCAAGATGCATGTCAGCACTGGAGAGGAATCCTCAGGTTCCGGCACCGACTCCACTCAAGGTCTCAGGCCCCGGCATCGACGGGAGAGGAATCCCGAGAGGCCCCCGAGCAACTGGCATGGGGACTGGCCTTTCCTGAGGCCACCAGAGCGGGTCCCTGAGGTCCCCGTCGTAAGTCGAGAGCACCTGCCGCAACTCGAGAAAATCCAGGAGGTTCTCCCCTCCAGGCGAGATGAGGCCCATTTCTGCTGAGGCGTCTCAAGGCTAATCACAGCTAACCTCTGGAACTTCCAAAGGATGCTTCACACCCTTGCTGCAACTCAACACGTTCCTCGACATACCCGTCTCCACTCGAGAGGAAGCACGAGAGTCCCGCCCACATCCAAAGGAGTCCCGTTTCCGCCTCCTAGCTCGAGAGGAGGGATCCTTTCCCTGTGTGGTCGGGAAAGAATTCCCGGCGTTCCCGTCGCATCTCAAGAGTCTTCGCTCCTCACAGGAAAGGCGAGAGGAACTCCCGGGTCGTGCCACCATTCCCAGAGTCCCCCAGATGTCTCAGTCCATTCCAGGGAAACCTGCTTTCCCTTCACTGCCTCGACTTTCAAGCCGAGGATCGACTCACACCACGGTGGCACGTGGGACAGCCCTGTGGGAAAGCCTCGTGGGAAAGCCACAGATCCCTTGATATACGCGATGGGAAGCGTGACACTGCTGCTACAGCTCGGGAGGAAAGCGAACGTGCACGCCCCCACTCGAGACGAGGACTGAGTCCCCTGGGGAGACTCCAGAAGTACCCCAAGATGCATGTCAGCACTGGAGAGGAATCCTCAGCTTCCGACACCGACTCCACACATGGTCTTACACCCCGGCATCGACGGGAGAGGAATCCCGAGAGGCCCCCGAGCAACTCGCATGGGGACTGGCCTTTCCTGAGGCCTCCAGAGCGGGTCCCTGAGGTCCCTGTCGTAAGTCGAGAGCACCTGCCGCAACTTGAGAAAATGCAGGAGGTTCTCCACTGCAGGCGAGATGAGTCCCATTTCCGCTGAGGCGTCTGGAGGCTAATCACATCTAACATCTGGAACTTCCAAAGGGTCCTTCACACCCTTGCTGCAACTCAAGAAGTTCCCCGACATACCCGTCTCCTCTCGTGAGGAAGCACGAGAGTCCCGCCCACATCCAGAGGAGACCTGTTTCCGCCTCCTAGCTCGAGAGGAGGGATCCTTTCCTGCGTGGTCGGAAAGAATTCCCGCGTTCCGTCGCATCTCAAGAGGAGCGCTCTCCACAGGAAAGGCGAGAGGAACTCCAGGTCGTGCCACCATTCCCAGAGTCCCCAGATGTCTCAGTCCATTCCAGGGAAACCTGTTTTCCCTGCACTGTTCGACTTTCAAGCGAGGATCGACTCACACCACGGTGGCACGAGGGACTGCCTGTGGAAAGCCTCGTGGGAAAGCCTCGCGGAAAGCTCGAGGGAAAGCCACAGATCCTTGATGCACGCGAAGGGAAGCGTGACACTGCTGCTACAGCTCGGGAGGAAATCACACGTGCATGCCCTCAGTCGAGATGAGGACTGACTCCCCTGGGGAGACTCCAGAAGTACCCCAAGTTCCATGTCAGCACTGGAGAGGAATCCTCAGGTTCCGGCACCCACTCCACACAAGATCTTAGGCCCGGCATCACGGGAGAGGAATCCCGAGAGGCCCCGAGCAACTCGCATGGGGACTGGCCTTTCCTGAGGCCTCCAGAGCGGTCCCTGAGGTCCCTGTCGTAAGTCGAGAGCACCTGCCGCAACTGAGAAAATGCAGGAGGTTCTCCCTCCAGGCGAGATGAGGCCCATTTCCGCTGAGGCGTCTGAGGCTAATCACATCTAACATCTGGAACTTCCAAAGGGTCCTTCACACCCTTGCTGCAACTCAAGAAGTTCCCCGACATACCCGTCTCCACTCGAGAGGAAGCACGAGAGTCCCGCCCACATCCAGAGGAGACCCGTTTCCGCCTCCTAGCTCGAGAGGAGGGATCCTTTCCCTGCGTGGTGGGAAAGAATTCCCGCGTTCCCGTCGCATCTCAAGAGGAGGCGCTCTCCACAGGAAAGGCGAGAGGAACTCCAGGGTCGTGCCACCATTCCAGAGTCCCCCAGATGTCTCAGTCCATTCCAGGGAAACCTTTTTCCCTGCACTGCCTCTACTTTGAAGCGAGGATCGACTCACACCACGGTGCACGTGGGACAGCCCTGTGGGAAAGCCTCTTGAAAGCCTCGTGGGAAAGCCTCGAGGAAAGCCACAGATCCCTTGATGCACGCGAAGGGAAGCGTGACACTGCTGCTACAGCTCGGAGGGAAAGCGCACGTGCATGCCCCCACTCAGGC
>NW_017218242.1:0-12024 GCF_001704415.2 Capra hircus | reverse complement strand
GCCCCGACTCCACAAAAGGTCTTAGGCCCCGACATCGACGGAGAGGAATCCCGAAAGGCGCCCTTGCAACTCCCATGGCACTGGCCTTTCCTGAGGCCACCAGAGCGGGTCCCTGAGGTCCCTGTCGTAACTCGAGAGACCCTGCCCAACTCTAGAAAATCCAGGAGGTTCTCCCTCCAGGCGAGATAAGGCCCATTTCCTCTGAGGCGTCTGGAGGCTCATCACACCTAAATTCTGGAAATTCAAAAGGTCCTTGCTGCAACTCAAGAAGTTCCCCGACATACCCGTCGCCACTCGAGAGGAAGCACGAGGGTCCCGCCCACATCCAGAGGAGACGCCGTTTGGTATCGAGCTCGAGATGAGGGATCTTTCCCTGCTTGGTCAGGAAATAATACCCGCCATTCCGCTCGCATTTCAAGGGGAAGCGCTCTCCACAGGAAAGGCGAGAGGAACTCCAGGGTCGAGCCACCATTCACAGAGTCGCCCAGATGTCTCAGTCCATTCCAGAGGAAACTGTTTTCCCTGCACTGCCTCGATTTCACGGCGAGGATCGACTCAAACCACGGTGGCACGTGGGATAGCCCTGTGGGAAAGCCTCGTGGGAAATCCTCTTGGGAAAGCCTCGAGGGAAAGCCACAGATCCATTGATCCACGCGAAGGGAAGCATGACACTGCTGCTACATCTCGGGAGGAAAGCGCACGTGCATGTCCCCACTCGAGAAAAGGACTGACTCCCCTGGGGAGACTCCAGAAGTATCCCAAGATCCATGTCAGCACTGGAGAGGAATCCTCAGGTTCTGGCACCATCTCCACACAAGGTCTTAGGCCCCGGCATCGACGGGAGAGAATCCCGAGAGGCCCCCGAGCAACTCGAAAGGGGACTGGCCTTTCCTGAGGCCACCAGAGCGGGTCCCTGATGTCCGGTCATAAGTTGTGAGCACCTGCCTCAACTGGAGAAAATCCAGGTGGTTCTTCCCTCCAGGCGAGATGAGGCCCATTTCTGCTAGCCATATCCAGGCTAATCACACCTAACCTGTGGAACTTCCAAAGGGTCCTTCACATCCTTGCTGCAACTCAAGAAGCTCCCCGACATACCCGTCTCCAGTGGAGAGGAAGCACGAGAGTCCCACTCACATCTAGAGGAGCCCCGTTTCCGCCTCCTAGATCGAGAGGAGGGATCCTTTCCTGCGTGGTCGGGAAAGAATTCCCGGCGTTCCTGTCGCATCTCAAGAGGAGGCGATCTCCACAGGAAAGGCGAGAGGAAATCCAGGTTAGTGCCACCATTCCCAGAGTCAGCCAGATGTCTCTGTCCATTCCAGGGAAACCTGTTTCCATGCATTGCCTCGACTTTCAAGCCGAGGATCGACTCTCACCACAGTGGCACGTGGGACAGCACTGTGGGAAAGGCCCGTGGGAAAGCCTCGTGGGAAAGGCTCGTGGGAAAGCCTCTAGGGAAAGGCACTGATCCCTTGATCCACGCGAAGGGAAGCGTATCACTGCTGCTAGAGGTCGGGAGGAAAGGGCACGTGCATGCCCCCACTCGAGACGAGTACTGACTCCCACTGGGGAGACTCCAGAAGTACCCCAAGATCCATGTCAGCACTGGAGAGGATTCCTCAGGTTCCGGCACCGACTCCACACAACGACTTAGGCCCCGGCTTCGACGGGAGAGGAATCCCGAGAGGCCCAGAGCAACTTGCATGGGGACTGGCCTTTCCTGAGGCCACCAGAGCGGATCACTGAGGTCCCCGTCGTAAGTCGAGAGCACCTGGCGAAACTCGAGAAAATCCAGGATATTCTCCCCTCCAGGTTAGATGAGGCCCATTTCCGCTGAGGCGTCTCGAAGCTAATCACACGTAACCTCTGGAACTTCCAAAGGGTCCTTCACACCCTTGCTGCAACTCAAGAAGTTCCCCGACATACCCGTCTCCACTCGAGAGGAAGCAAGAGAGTCCCGCCCACATCCAGAGGAAGCCCCATTTCTCCCTCATAGCTCGAGACGAGGTATCCTTTCTCTGTGTGTCGGGAAAGAATTCCTGGGGTTCCCGTCGCATCTCCAGAGGAGGCCGCTCTCCACAGGAAAGGCGAGAGGAGCTCCAGGGTCGTGCCACCATTCCCAGAGTCCCCCAGATATCTCAGTCCATTCCAGGGAAACCTGTTTTCCCGGCACTGCCTCGACTTTCAAGCCGAGGATTGACTCACACCATGGTGGCACGTGGGACAGCCTTGTGGAAAAGCCTCGTGGGAAAACCTAGTGGGAAATCCTCGAGGGAAAGCCACAGATCCCTTGATCCACGCCAAGGGAAGCGTGACACTGCTGCTACAGCTCGGGAGGAAAGCGCACGTGCATGCCACCACTGGAGACGAGGACTGACTTCCCTGGGGAGACTCCAGAAGTCCCTCAAGATCCTTGTCAGCACTGGAGAGGAATCCTGAGGTTCCCGCACCATCTCCACACAATGTCTTAGGCCCTGGCATCGACGGGAGAGGAATCCTGAGAGGCCCCCGAGCAATTCGCATGGGGACGGGTCTTTCCTGAGGTCACCAGAGCAGGTCCCTGAGGTCCCGGTCGTAAGATGTGAGCACCTGACTCAACTGGAGAAAATCCAGGAGATTCTCCCCTCCAGGCGAGATGAGGCCCATTTCCGCTGAGGTGTCTTGGGGCTAATCACACCTAACATCTAGAACTTCCAAAGCGTCCTTCACACCCTCGCTGCAACTCAAGAAGTTCCCCGACATACCCGTCTCCACTCGAGAGGAAGCACAGGAGTCCTGCCCACATCCAGATGAGCCCCGTTTCCGCCTCATAGCTCGAGAGGTGGGATGCTTTCGCTGCGTGGTCGGGAAAGAATTCCCGGCGTTCCCGTCGCATCTCAAGAGGAGGCGCTCTCCTCAGGGAAGGCGAGAGGAAATCCAGCGTCGTGCCACCATTCCCACAGACCCCCAGATGTCTCAGTCCATTCCAGGGAAAACTGTTTTCCCTGCACTGCCTCGACTTTCAAGCCAAGGATCGACTCTCACCACGGTGGCACGTGGGACAGCCCTGTGGGAAAGCCTCGTGGGAAAGTATCGAGGGAAAGCCACTGCTCCCTTGATCCACATGAAGGGAAGCGTAACACTCCTGCAGGAGCTCGGGAGGAAAGCGCACGTGCCTGACCCCACTCGAGTCGAGGTCTGACTCCCCTAGGGAGACTCCAGAATTACCCCAAGATCCATGTCAGCACTGGAGAGGAATCCTCAGGTTCCGGCATCGACTCCATACAAGGTCTTAGGCCCCGGCATCGACGGGAGAGGAATCCCGAAAGGCCCCCTTGCAACTCCCATGGGCACTGGCCTTTCCTGAGGCCACCAGAGCGGGTCCCTGAGGTCCCTGTCGTAACTCGAGAGACCCTGCCCAACTCTAGAAAATCCAGGAGGTTCTCCCCTCCAGGCGAGATGAGGCCCATTTCCTCGGAGGCGTCTGGAGGCTCATCACACCTAAACTCTGGAAATTCAAAAGGGTCCTTGCTGCAACTCAAGAAGTTCCCCGACATACCCGTCGCCACTCGAGAGGAAGCACGAGGATCCCGCCCACATCCAGAGGAGACGCCGTTTTGGTATCGAAGCTCGACATGAGGGATCCTTTCCCTGCTTGGTCAGGAAATAATACCCGCCATTCCGCTCGCATTTCAAGGGGAAGCGCTCTCCACAGGAAAGGCGAGAGGAACTCCAGGGTCGTGCCACCATTCACAGAGTCGCCCAGATGTCTCAGTCCATTCCAGAGGAAACTGTTTTTCCTACACTGCCTCGAATTTCACGGCGAGGATCGACTCACACCACGGTGGCACGTGGATAGCCCTGTCGGAAAGCCTCGATGGGAAATCCTCTTGGGAAAGCCTCGAGGGAAAGCCACAGATCCCTTGATCCACGCGAAGGGAAGCGTATCACTGCTGCTAGAGCTCGGGAGGAAAGCGCACGTGCCTGCCCCCACTCGAGACAAGGACTCACTCCCTGGGGAGACTCCAGAAGTACCCCAAGATCCATGTCAGCACTGGAGAGGAATCCTCAGGTTCTGGCACCATCTCCACACAAGGTCTTAGGACTCGGCATCGACGGGAGAGAATCCCGAGTGGCCCCCGAGCAATTCGCATGGGGACTGGTCTTTCCTGAGGCCACCAGAGCAGGTCCCTGAGGTCCCGGTCGTAAGTTGTGAGCACCTGCCTCAACTGGAGAAAATCCAGTTTGTTCTTCCCTCCAGGCGAGATGAGGCCGATTTCCGCTGAGCCATATCCAGGCTAATCACACCTAACCTGTGGAACTTCCAAAGGGTCCTTCACACCCTTGCTGCAACTCAAGAAGCTCCCCGACATACCCGTCTCCAGTGGAGAGGAAGCAGGAGAGTCCCGCCCACATACAGAGGAGCCCCGATTCCGCCTCCTAGTTCGAGAGGAGGGATCCTTACCTGCGTGGTCGGGAAAGAATTCCCGGCGTTCCCATCGCATCTCAAGAGGAGGCGCTCTCCACAGGAAAGGCGAGAGGAAATCCAGGTTCGTGCCACCATTCCCAGAGTCACCCAGATGTCTCTGTCCATTCCAGGGAAACCTGTTTTCCCTGCAATGCCTCGACTTTCAAGCCGAGGATCGACTCACACCACGGTGGCACGTGGGACAGCCCTGTGGGAAAGGCTCGTGGGAAAGCCTCGTGGGAAAGGCTCGTGGGAAAGCCTCGAGGGAAAGCCACTGATCCCTTGATCCACGCGAAGGGAAGCGTATCACTGCTGCTAGAGCTCGGGAGGAAAGCGCACGTGCCTGCCCTCACTCGAGTCGATGTCTGACTCCCCTGGGGAGACTCCAGAAGTACCCCAAGATCCATGTCACACTGGAGAGGAATCCTCAGGTTCCGGCACCGACTCCACACAAGGTCTTAGACCCCGGAATCGATGGGACAGGTATCCCGAGAGGGCCCGAGCAACTCGCATGGGGACTGGCCTTCCCTGAGGCCACCAGTGCGGGTCCCTGAGGTCCCCGTCGTATGTCGAGAGCACCTGCCACAACTCGAGAAAATCCAGGAGGTTCTCCCCTCCAGGCGAGATGAGGCCCATTTCCGCTGAGGCGTCTCGAAGCTAATCACACCTAACCTCTGGAACTTCCAAAGGGACCTTCACACCCTTGCTGCAACTCAAGAAGTTCCCCGACATACCCGTCTCCACTCGAGAGGAAGCACGAGAGTCCCACCCACATCCAGAGGAGCCCCTTTTCTCCCTCATAGCTCGAGACGAGGGATCCTTTCACTGTGTGTCGGGAAAGAATTCCTGGGGTTCCCGTCGCATCTCCAGAGGAGGCGCTCTCCACAGGAAAGGCGAGAGGAACTCCAGGGTGGTGCCACCATTCCCAGAGTCCCCCAGATATCTCAGTCCATTCCAGGGAAACCTGTTTTCCCTGCAGTGCCTCGACTTTCAAGCCGAGGATCGACTCACACCATGGTGGCACGTGGGACAGCCCTGTGGGAAAGCCTCGTGGGAAAACCTCGTGGGAAATCCTCGAGGGAAAGCCACAGATCCCTTGATCCACGCCAAGGGAAGGGTAACACTACTGCTACAGCTCGGGAGGAAAGCGCACGTGCATGCCACCACTGAAGACGAGGACTGACTTCCCTGGGGAGACTCCAGAAGTCCCTCAAGATCCATGTCAGCACTGGAGAGGAATCCTGAGGTTCCAGCACCATCTCCACACAATGTCTTAGGCCCCGGCATTGACGGGAGAGGAATCCCGAGAGGCCCACGAGCAATTCCCATGGGACTGGTCTTTCCTGAGGCCACCAGAGCAGGTCCCTGAGGTCCCGGTCGTAAGTTGTGAGCACCTGCCTCAACTGGAGAAAATCCAGGAGGTTCTCCCCTCCAGGCGCGATGAGGCTCATTTCCGCTGAGTCGTCTGGAAGCTAATCACACCTAATCTCTGGAAATTTCAAAGGATTCTTCACAACCTGGCTGCAACTCAAGAAATTCCCCGACATACCCGTCTCCACTCGAGAGGAAGCACAGGAGTCCTGCCCACATTCAGATGAGCCCCGTTTCCGCCTCATAGCTCGAGAGGTGGGATCCTTTCCCTGTGTGGTCGGGAAAGAATTCCCGGCGTTCCCTTCGCATCTCAAGAGGAGGCGCTCTCCTCTGGAAAGGCGAGAGGAAATCCAGGTTCGTGACACCAATACCCACAGTCCCCCAGATGTCTCAGTCCATTCCAGGGAAAACTGTTTTCCCTGCACTGCCTCGACTTTCAAGCCGAGGATCGACTCACACCACGGTGGCACGTGGGACAGCCCTGTGGGAAAGCCTCGTAGGAAAGCCTCGAGGGCTAGCCACAGATCCCTTGATTCACGTGAAGGGACGCGTGACACTGCTGCTACAGATCGGGAGGAAAGCTCACGTGCATGCCCCCACTCGAGACGAGGACTGACTCCCCTGGGGAGACTCCAGAAGTACCCCAAGATCCATGTCAGCACTGGAGAGGAATCCTCAGTTTCCGGCACCGACTCCACACAAGGTCGTAGGCTCCAGCATCGACAGGAGAGGAATTCCGAGAGGCCCCCGAGCATCTCGCTTGGGGACTTGCCTTTCCTTAGGCCACCAGAGCGGGTCCCTGAGGTCCCCGTCGTAAGACAAGAGCACCTGCCGCAACTCGAGAAAATCCAGGAGGTTCTTCCCTCCTGGCGAGATGAGGGCCATTTCCGCTGAGGCGTCTCGAGGCTAATCACACCTAACCTCTGGAACTTCCAAAGGGTCCTTCACACCCTTGCTGCAACTCAAGAAGTTCCCCGACATACGAGTCTCCACTCGAGAGGAAGCACGAGCGTCACGCCCACATCCAGAGGACCCACGTTTCCGCCTCATAGTTCGAGAGGAGGCATCCTTTCCCTGCGTGGTCGGGAAAGGATTCCCGGCGTTCCCGTCATATCTCAAGAGGAGGCGCTCTCCATAGAAATGGCGAGAGGAACTCCAGGGTCGTGCCACCATTCCCAGAGGCCCCGAGATGTCTCAGTCCATTCCAGGGAAACCTGTTTTCCCTGCACTGCCTCGACTTTCAAGCCGAGGATAGACTCACACATCGGGTGGCACGTGGGACAGCCCTGTGGGAAAGCCTCGTGGGAAAGCCTCGTGGGAAAGCCTCGAGGGAAAGCCACAGATCCCTTGATGCTGCGAAGGGAAGCGTGACACAGCTGCTAAATCTCGGGAGGAAAGCGCACCTGGATGCCCCCACTCGAGACGAGGACTGACTCCCCTGGGGAGACTCCAGAAGTTCCCCAAGATATATGTCAGCACTGGAGAGGAATCCTCAGGTTCCGGCACCGACTCCACACAAGGTCTTAGGCCCCGGCATCAAAGGGAGAGGAATCCCGAGAGGCCCCCGTGCAACTCGCATGGGGACTGGCTTCTCCTGAGGCCAACAGAGCGGGTCCCTGAGGTCCCCGACGTAAGTCGAGAACACCTACCGCAACTCGAGAAAATCCAGGAGGTTCTCCCCTCCAGGCGAGATGAGGCTCATTTCCGCTGAGGTGTTTCGAGGCTAATCACACCTAACCTCAGGAACTTCCAATGTGTAATTCACACCCTTGCGGCAACTCAAGAAGTTCCTCGACATACCCGTCTCCACTCGAGAGGAAGCACGAGAGTCCTGCCCACATCCAGAGGAGCCCCGTTTCCGCCTCCTGGCACGAAAGGAGGGATCCTTTCTGTCCGTGGTCGGTCAAGAATTCCCGGCGTTCCCGTCGCATCTCAAGACGAGGCGCTCTCCACAGAAAAGGCGAGAGGAACTCCAGGGTCGTGGCAACATTCCCAGAGTCCCCAGATGTCTCAGTCCATTCCAGGGAAACCTGTTTTCCCTGCACTGCCTCTACTTTCAAGCCGAGGATCGATTCACACCAAGGTGGTACATGGGACAGCCCTGTGGGAAAGCCTCGTGGGAAAGTCTCCTGGGAAAGCCTCGAGGGAAAGCCACAGATCCCTTCATCCACGCGAAGGGAAGGGCCACACTGCTGCTACAGCTCGGGAGGAAAGCTCACGTGCATGCCCCCACTCGAGACGAGGACTGACTCCCCTGGAGAGACTCCAGAAGTACCCCAAGATCCATGTCAGCACTGGAGAGGAATCCTCAGGTTCCAGCACCGACTCCACACAAGGTCTTAGGCCCCAGCATCGACGGGAGAGTAATCCCCAGAGGCCGCCGAGCAACTCGCATGGGGACTGGCCTTTCCTGATGCAACCAGAGCGGGTCCCTGAGGTCCCCGACGTAAGTCGAGAACACCTTCCGCAACTCGAGAAAATCCAGGAGGTTCTCCCCTCCAGGCGAGATGAGGCTCATTTCCGCTGAGGTGTTTCGAGGCTAATCACACCTAACCTCTGGAACTTCCAAAGGGTCCTTCACACCCTTGCTGCAACTCAAAAAGTTCCCCTACATACCCGTCTCCACTCGAGAGGAAGCACGCGAGTCCCGCCCACATCGCGAGGAGCCGCGTTTCTGCCTCCTAGCTCGAGAGGAGGGATCCTTTCCCTGCGTGTTCGGGAAAGAATTCCCGGCGTTCCCGTCGCTTCTCAACAGGAGGCCCTCTCCACAGGAAAGGCGAGAGGAACTCCAGGGTCGTGCCACCATTCCCAGAGTCCCCCAGATGTCTCAGTCCATTCCAGGGAAACCTGTTTTCCCTGCACTGCCTCGACTTTCAAGCCGAGGATCCACTCACACCACGGTGGCACGTGGGACAGCCCTGTGGGAAAGCCTCGTGAAAAGCCTCGTGGGAAAGCCTCGAGGGAAAGCCACAGATCCCTTGATCCACGCGAAGGGAAGCGTGACACTGCTCCTACAGCTCGGGAGGGAAGCGCACGTGCATGCCCCCATTCGAGACGAGGACTGACTCCCCTGGGGAGACTCCAGAAGTACCCCAAGATCCATGTCAGCACTGGAGAGGAATCCTCAGGTTCCAGAACCGACTCCACATAAGGTCTTAGGCCCCGGCATCGACGGGAGAGGAATCCTGAGAGCCACCGAGCAACTCGCATGGGGACTGGCCTTTCCTGAGGCCACCAGAGTGGGTCCCTGAGGTCCCCGTCGTAAGTCGAGAGCACCTGCCGCAACTCGAGAAAATCCAGGAGGTTCTCCCCTCCAGGCGAGATGAGGCCCATTTCCGCTGAGGCGTCTTGAGGCTAATTAAAATCTAACATCTGGAAATCCAATGGGTCCTTCTCGCCATTGCTGCAACTCAAGAAGTTCCCCGACATACTCGTCTCCACTCGACAGGAAGCACGAAAGTCCCGCCCACATCCAGAGGAGGCCAGTTTCCGCTTGCTAGCTCGAGAGGAGAGATAATTCTCCCTGCGTGGTCGGGAAAGAATTCCCGGTGTTCCCGTCGCATCTCAAGAGGAGGCGCTCTCCACAGGAAAGGCGAGAGGAACTCCAGGGTCGTGCGACCATTCCCAGAGTCCCCCTGATGTCTCAGTCCATTCCAGTGAAACCTGTTTTCCCTGCACTACCTCGACTTTCAAGCCGAGCATCGACTCACACCACGGTGGTACGTAGGACAGCCCTGTGGGAAAATTTCCTGGGAATGCCTCCTGTGAAAGCCTGAAGGGAAAGCCAGAGATCCCTTGATCCACGCGAAGGGAAGCGCGACACTGCTTTTACAGCTCGGGAGGAAAGCTCACGTGCATGCTCCCACTCGAGACAAGGACTAACTCCCCTGGGGAGACTCCAGAAGTACCCCAAGATCCATGTCAGCACTGGGAGAGGAATCCTCAGGTTCTGGCACCGACTCCACACAAGGTCTTAGGCCCCAGCATCGACGGGAGAGGAATCCCGAGAGGCCCCCGAGGAATTCTCATGGGGACTGGCCTTTCCTGAGGCCACCAGAGCGGGTCCCTGAGGTCCCAGTCGTAAGTCGAGAGCACCTGCCGCAACTCGAGAAAATCCAGGAGGTTCTCCCCGCCAGACGAGATGAGGCCCATTTCTGCTGAGGCGTCTCGAGGCTATTCACACTTAACCTCTGGAACTTCCAAAGGGTCCTTCACACCATTTCTGCAACTCAAGATGTTCCCCGACATACCCGTCTCCACTAGAGAGGAAGCACGAGAGTCCCGCCCACATCCAGAGGAGCCCCGTTTCCGCCTCCTAGCTCGAGAGGAGGGATCCTTTCCCTGCGTGGTCGGGAAAGAATTCCCGGCGTTCCCGTCGCATCTCAAGAGCAGGCGCTCTCCACAGGAAAGGGGAGAGGAACTCCAGGGTCGTGTCACCATTCCCAGAGTCCCCCAGAAGTTTCAGTCCATTCCAGGGAAACCTGTTTTCCCTGCACTGCCACGACTTTCAAGCCGAGGATCGACTCACACCACGGTGGCACGTGGGACAACCCTGCTGGGAAAGCCTCGTGGGAAAGCTTTGTGGGAAAGCCTTGAGTGAAAGCCACAGATCCTTTGATCCAAGGGAAGGGAAGCGTGACACTGCTGCTTCAGGTCGGGAGGAAAGCGCACGTGCATGCCCCACTGGAGACGAAGACTGACTCCCCTGGGGAGACTCCAGAAGTACACCAAGATCCATTTCTAGCACTGGAGAGGAATCCTCAGGTTCCGCAGCGACTCCACACAAGGTCTTAGGCCCTGGCATCGAGGGGAGAGGAATCCGAGAGGCCCACCGAGCAACTCGCATGGGGACTGGCCTTTCCTGAGGCCACCAGAGCGGGTCCCTGAGGTCCCCGTCGTAAGTCGAGAGCACCTGCCGCAACTCGAGAAAATCCAGGAGGTTCTCCCCTCCAGGCGAGATGAGGCGCATTTCCCCTGTGGCATCTCGAGGCTAATCACATCTAACATCTGGAACTTCCAAAGGGTCCTTCACACCCTTGCTGCAACTCAAGAAGTTCCCCGACATACCGTTCCACTCGAGAGGAAGCACGAGAGTCCCGCCCACATCCAGAGGAGCCCCGTTTCCGCCTGCTAAGTCGAGAGGAGGGATCATTTACCTGCGTGGTCGGAAATGAATTCCCGGCATTTCCGTCACATCTCAAGAGGAGGCCTCTCCACAGGAAAGGCGAGAGGAACTCCAGGGTCGTGCCACATTCCAGAGTTCCCCAGATGTTCTCACGTCCATTCCAGGGAAACCTGTTTTCCCTGCACTGCCTCGACCTTTCAAGCCGAGGGTCGACTCACAACACTGGTGGCACGTGGGACAGCCCTGTGGGAAAGCCTCGTGGGAAAGCCTCGTTGGGAAAGCCTCGAGGAAAGCCCCTGATCCTTGATCCACGCGAAGGGAAGCGTGACACTGCTGCTTCAGCTCGGGAGGAAAGCGCACGTGCATTGCCCCAATCGAGAGACGACTGACTCCCCTGGGAGACTCCAGAAGTACCCCAAGATCCATGTCAGTACTGGAGTGAATGCTCAGGTTCGGCACGTACTCCACACAAGATCTTAGGCCCGCATCGACTGAGGGGAATCCCAGAGGCCCCCGAGCAACTCGCATGGGGACTGGCCTTTCCTGAGGCCACCAGAGCGGGTCCCTGAGTCCCGTCGTAAGTCGAGAGCACCTGCCGCAACTCTAGAAAATCCAGGAGGTTCTCCCTCCAGGCGAGATGAGGCCCATTTCCGCTGAGGACGTCTCGAGGCTAATCAAACCTAACCTCTGGAACTTCCAAAGGTTCTTCACACCCTTGCTGCAACTCAAGAAGTTCCCCGACATACCGTCTCCACTCGAGAGGAAGCACGGAGTCCCGCCCACATCCAGAGGAGCCCGTTTCCGCCTGCTAGCTCGAGAGAGGAGGGATCCTTTCCCTGCGTGGTCGGGAAAGAATTCCCGGCATTCCCGGTCACATCTCAAGAGGAGCGCTCTCCACAGAAAGGCGAGAGGAACTCCAGGGTCCTGCCACATTCCCAGAGTTCCCCAGATGTCTCAGTCCATTCCAGGGAAACCTGTTTTCCCTGCACTGCCTCGACTTTCAAGCGAGGATCGACTCACACCACGGTGGCACGTGGGACAGCCCTGTGGAAAGCCTCGTTGGAAAGCCTGGAGGAAAGCACAG
>NW_017218241.1:0-12025 GCF_001704415.2 Capra hircus | reverse complement strand
CTCCTCTTGAGATCCGATGGTACACCGCGAATTCTTTCCCGACCACGCAGGGAAAGGATCCCTCCTCTCTCGGGCTAGGAGGCGGAAACGGGGATCCTCTGGATGTGGGCGGGACTCTCGTGCTTCCTCTCGAGTGGAGACGGGTATGTCGCGGAACTTGTTGAGTTGCAGCAAGGGTGTGAGAGACCCTTTGGATGTTCCAGATGTTACATGTGATTAGCCTAGAGACGCCTCAGCGGAAATGGGCCTCATCTCGCCTGGAGGGGTGAACCTCCTGGATTTTCTCGAGTTGCAGCAGGTGCTCTCGACTTACGACGGAAAACTCATGGACCCGCTCTGGTGGCCTCAGGAAAGGCCAGTCCCCATGCGAGTTGCTCGGGGCCTCTCGGGATTCCTCTCCCGTTGATGCTGGGCCTAAGACCTTGTGTGGAGTCAGTGTCGGAACCTGAGGGTTGCTCTCCAGTGCTGACATGGATCTTGGGGTACTTCTGGAGTCTCCTCAGGGGAGTCAGTCCTCCTCTCGAGGGGGGCATGCACGTGCGTTTTCCTCCCGAGCTGTAGCAGCAGTGTCGCACTTCCATTCGCGTGGATCAAGGGATCTGTGGCTTTCCCTCGAGGCTTTCCCACGAGGCTTTCCCACAGGGCTGTCCCACGTGCCACCGTGGTGTGAGTCGATCCTCGGCTTGAAAGTAGAGGCAGAGCAGGGAAAACAGGTTTCCCTGGAATGGACTGAGACATCTGGGGGACTCTGGAATGGTGGCACGACCCTGGAGTTCCTCTCGCCTTTCCTGTGGAGCGCGCCATCTCCTGAGATGTGACGGGAACGCGGGGAATTCGTTCCCCACCACGCAAGGAAAGGTCCTCCTCTCGAGCTAGGAGGCGGAAACGGGGCTCCTCTGGATGTGGACGGGACTCTCGTGCTTCCTTGCTTCCTCTCGAGTAGAGACGGGTAAGTCGGGGAACTTCTTGAGTTGCAGCAAGGGTGTGAAGGACCCTTTCGAAGTTCCAGAGGTTAGGTGTGATTAGCCTCGAGACGCCTCAGCGGAAATGGGCCTCATCTCGCCTGGAAGGGGAGATCCTCCTGGATTTTCTCGAGTTGCGGCAGGTGCTCTCGACTTACGACAGGGACTCAGGGACTCCGCTCTGGTGGCCTCAGGAAAGGCCAGTACGCCCATGCGAGTTGCTCGGGGCCTCTCGGGGATTCCCTCTCCCGTCAGATGCAGGCGCCTAAGACCTTGTGTGGAGTCGGTGCCGAACCTGAGGATTCCTCTCCAGTGCTGACATGGATCTTGGGGTACTTCTGGAGTCTCCCCAGGGGAGTCAGTCCTCGTCTCGAGTGGGGGCATGCACGTGCGCTTTTCCTCCCGAGCTGTAGCAGCAGTGTCACGCTTGCTTTCGCGTGGATCAAGGTGATCTGTGGCTTTCCGTCGAGGCTTTCCCCACGAGGCTTTCCCACGAGGCTTTCGCACAGGGCTGTCCCACGTGCCACCGTGGTGTGAGTCGATCCTCGGCTTGAAAGTCGAGGCAGTGCAGGGAAAACAGGTTTCCCTGGAATGGACTGAGACATCTGGGGGACTCTGGGAATGAGTGGCACGACCCTGGAGTTCCTCTTGCCTTTCCTGTCGGAGAGCGCCTCCTCTTGAGATGCGACGGGAACGCCGGGGAATTCTTTCCCGACCACGCAGGGAAAGGATCCCTCTCTCGAGCTAGGAGGCGGAAACGGGGCCTACTCTGGATGTGGGCGGGACTCTCGTGCTTCCTCTCGCAGTGGAGACGGGTATGTCGGGGAACTTCTTGAGTTGCAGCAAGGGTGTGAAGGACCCTTTGGAATTTCCCAGATGTTAGATGTGATTAGCCTCGAGACGCCTCAGTGGAAATGGGCCTCATCTCGCCTGGAGGGGAGAAACCTCCTGGATTTTCTCGAGTTGCCGGCAGGTGCTCTCGACTTACGACGGGGACTCTTCAGGGACCCTGCTCTGGTGGCCTCAGGAAAGGCCAGTCCCCATGCGAGTTTGCTCGGGGGCCTCCTCGGGAATTCCTCTCCCGTCGATGCCGGGCGATAAGACTCTTGTGGAGGTCGGTGTCCGGAAACTGAGGATTCCTCTCCAGTGCTTGACATGGATCTTGGGGTACTTCTGGAGTCTCGCCAGGGGAGTCAGTCCTCGTCTCGATTGGGGGCATGCACGTGCGCTTTCCTCCCGAGCGTAGCAGCAGTGTCACGCTTCCCTTCGCGTGGATCAAGGGATCTGTGGCTTTCCCTCAGCCGAGGCTTTCCCACAGGACGCTTTCCCACAGGGCCGTCCCACGTGCCACCGGTGGTGTGAGTCGATCCTCGGCTTGAATGTCGAGCAGTGCAGGGAAAACAGGTTTCCCTGGAATGGACTGAGACATCTGGGGACGCTGGGAATGGTGGCACGACCCTGGAGTTCCTCTCGCTTTTCCTGTCGAGAGGGCGTCCACTTGAGATGCGACGGGAACACGGGGAATTCTTTCCCCACCACGCAGGAAACGGATCCCTACTCTCGAGCTATGAGGCGGAAACGGGGATCCTCTGGATGTGGGCGGGACTCTCGTGCTTCCTCTCGAGTGGAGACGGGTATGTCGGGGAACTTCTTGAGTTGCAGCAAGGGTGTGAAGGACCCTTTGGAATTTCCCGATGTTAGATGTGATTAGCCTCGAGAGGCCTCAGCGGAAATGGGCATCTCGCCTGGAGGGGAGAAACTCCTGGATTTTCTCGAGTTGCGGCAGGTGTTCTCGACTTACGACGCGGACCTCAGGGACCCGCTCTGGTGGCCTCAGGAAAGGCCACTCCCCTTGGCGAGTTGCTTCGGGGGCCTCTCGGGATTCCTCTCCCGTCAATGCTAAGGCCTTAGACCTTGTGTGAGTCAGTGCCGGAACCTGAGGATTCCTCTCCAGTGCTGACATGGGATCTTGGGGTATTTCTGGAGTCTCCCAGGGGAGTCCAGGCCTCGTCTCGAGTAGGGGGCTTGCACGTGTGCTTTCCTCCCGAGTTGGAGCAGCATTATGGCGCTTCCCTTTGCGTGGATCAAGGGATCTCTGGGCTTTCCACGAGGATTTCCCACGAGGCTTTCCCACGAGGCTTTTCCCACAGGGCTGTCCCACGTGCCACCGTGGTGTTGAGTCGATCCGCGGCTTGAAAGTCGACGCAGTGCAGGGGAAAACAGGTTTCTCTGGAATGGATTGAGACATCTGGGGGACTCTGGGAATGGTGGCAACGACCCTGGAGTTCTTCTCGCCTTTCCTGTGGAGAGCGCCTCCTCTTGAGATGCGATGGGTAACGCGGGAATTCTTTCCCGACCACGCAGGGAAAGGATCCCTCCTCTCCGGCTTAGGAGGCGGAAACGGGGGATCCTCTGGATGTGGGCGGGGACTCTCGTGCTTCCTCTCGAGTGGAGACGGGTATGTCGCGGAACTTGTTGAGTTGCAGCAAGGGTGTGAAGAGACCCTTTGGAATGTTCCAGATGTTAGCATGTGATTAGCCTCGAGACGCCTCAGCGGAAATGGGCCTCATCTCGCCTGGAGGGGTAGAACCTCCTGGATTTTCTCGAGTTGCAGCAGGTGCTCTCGACTTACGACGGGAAACATCATGGACCCGCTCTGGTGGCCTCAGGAAAGGCCAGTCCCCATGCGAGTTGCTCGGGGGCCTCTCGGGATTCCTCTCCCGTCGATGCCTGGCGCCTAAGACCTTGTGTGGAGTCGGTGCCGGAACCTGAGGATTCCTCTCCAGTGCTGACATGGATCTTGGGGTACTTCTGGAGTCTCCCAGGTGAGTCAGTCCTCATCTCTATGGGGGCATGCACGTGCGATTTCCTCCAGAGCTGTAGCAGCAGTGTCACGCTTCCCTTCGCGTGGATCAGGAATCTGTGGCTTTCCTGGAGGCTTTCCCACGAGGCTTTCCCACGAGGCTTTCCCCGACCCATGGGCTGTCCCACGTGCCACCGTGGTGTGAGTCGATCCTCGGCTTGAAAGTCGAGGCAGGCAGGGAAAACAGGTTTCCCTGGAATGGACTGAGACATCTGGGGGACTCTGGGAATGGTGGCACGACCCTGGAGTTCCTCTCGCCTTTCCTGTGGAGAGCGCCTCCTCTTGAGATGCGACGGGAACGCGGGGAATTCTTTCCCCACCACGCAGGGAAAGGATCCCTCCTCTCGAGCTAGGAGGCGGAAACGGGGCTCCTCTGGATGTGGGCGGGACTCTCGTGCTTCCTCTCGAGTGGAGAACGGGTAAGTCGGGGAACTTCTTGAGTTGCAGCAAGGGTGTGAAGGACCCTTTGGAAGTTCCAGAGGTTAGGTGTGATTAGCATCGAGACGCCTCAGCGGAAATGGGCCTCATCTCGCCTGGAGGGAGAACCTCCTGGATTTTCTCGAGTTGCGGCAGGTGCTCTCGACTTACGACGGGGACCTCAGGGACCCGCTCTGGTGGCCTCAGGAAAGGCCAGTTACCCATGCGAGTTGCTCGGGGGCCTCTCGGGATTCCTCTCCGCTCGATGCGGGGCCTAAGACCTTGAGTGGAGTCGGTGCCGAAACCTGAGGATTCCTCTCCAGTGCTGACATGGATCTTGGGGTACTTCTGGAGTCTCCCCAGGAGGAGTCAGTCCTCGTCTCGAGTGGGGGCATGCACGTGCGTCTTTCCTCCCGAGCTGTAGCAGCAGTGTCACGCTTCCCTTTCGCGTGGATCAAGGCATCAGTGGCTTTCCCTCGACGCTTTCCCACGAGGCTTTCCCAGGAGGCTTTCCCACAGGGACTGTCCCACGTGCCACCGTGGTGTGAGTCGATCCTCGGCTTGAAAGTCGAGGCAGTGCAGGGAAAACAGGTTTCCCTGGAATGGACTGAGACATCAGGGCGACTCTGGGAATGGTGGCACGACCCTGGAGTTCCTCTCGCCTTTCCTGTGGAGAGCGCCTCCTCTTGAGATGCGACGGGAACGCTGGGAAATTCTTTCCCCACCATCGCAGGGAAAGGATCCCTCCTCTTGAGCTAGGAGGCGGAAACGGGGCTCCTCTGGATGTGGCCGGGATTCTCGTGCTTTTTCTCGAGTGGAGACGGGTATGTCGGGGAACTTCTTGAGTTGCAGCAAGGGTGTGAAGGACGCTTTGGAAGTTCCAGACGTTAGATGTGATTAGCCTTGAGACGCCTCAGCGGAAATGGGCCTCATCTCGCCTGGAGGGGAGAACCTCCTCGGACTTTCTCGTAGTTGCGGCAGGTGCTTTCGACTTACGACTGGGGACCTCAGAGACCCGCTCTGGTTGCCTCAGGAGAGGCCAGTCCCCATGCGAGTTGCTCGGGGGCCTCTCGGGATTCCTCTCCCCTCGATGCCGGGGCTAAGACCTTGAGTGGAGTCGGTGCCGGAAACCTGTGGATTCCTCTCCAGTGCTGACATGGATCTTGGGGTACTTCTGGAGTCTCCCCAGGGGAGTCAGTCCTCGTCTCGATTGGGGACATAGCACGTGCTCTTTCCTCCCGAGCTGTAGCAGCAGTGTCACGCTTCCCTTCGCGTGGATCAAGGGATCTGTGGCTTTCCCCACGAGGTTTTCCCCACAGGGCTGTCCCACGTGCCACCGTGGTGTGAGTCGATCCTCGGCTTGAATGTCGAGGCAGTGCAGGGAAAACAGTTTTCCCTGGAATGGACTGAGACATCTGGGCGACTCTGGAAATGATGGCACGACCCTGGAGTTCTTCTCGCCTTTCCTGTGGAAAGCGCCTCCTCTTGAGATGCAATGGGAATGCCGGGAATTCTTTCCCGACCACGCAGGGAAAGTATCCCACCTCTCGAGCTAGGAGGCGGAAACGGGGCTCCTCTGGATGTGGGCGGGACTCTCGTGCTTCCTCTCGAGTGGAGACGGGTATGTCGGGCAACTTCTTGAGTTGCAGCAAGGGTGTGAAGGACCCTTTGTATGTTCCAGACGTTTGATGTGATTAGCCTCGAGACGCCTCAGCGGAAATCGGCCTCATCTCGCCTGGAGGGGAGAACCTCCTGGATTTTCTCGAGTTGCGGCAGGTGCTCTCGACTTACGACGGGGACCTCAGGGACCCGCTCTGGTGGCCTCAGGAAAGGCCACTCCCCTTGCGAGTTGCTTCGGGGCCTCTCGGGATTCCTCTCCCGTCGATGCTAAGGCCTTAGACCTTGTGTGGAGTCAGTGCCGGAACCTGAGGATTCCTCTCCAGTGCTGACATGGATCTTGGGGTATTTCTGGAGTCTCCCCAGGGGAGTCAGGCCTCGTCTCGAGTAGGGGCTTGCACGTGTGCTTTCCTCCCGAGTTGGAGCAGCATTGTGGCGCTTCCCTTTGCGTGGATCAAGGGATCTCTGGCTTTCCCACGAGGATTTCCCACGAGGCTTTCCCACGAGGCTTTTCCACAGGGCTGTCCCACGTGCCACCGTGGTGTGAGTCGATCCGCGGCTTGAAAGTCGACGCAGTGCAGGGAAAACAGGTTTCTCTGGAATGGATTGAGACATCTGGGGGACTCTGGGAATGGTGGAACGACCCTGGAGTTCTTCTCGCCTTTCCTGTGGAGAGCGCCTCCTCTTGAGATGCGATGGGTACACCGCGAATTCTTTCCCGACCACGCAGGGAAAGGATCCCTCCTCTCGGGCTAGGAGGCGGAAACGGGGATCCTCTGGATGTGGGCGGGACTCTCGTGCTTCCTCTCGAGTGGAGACGGGTATGTCGCGGAACTTGTTGAGTTGCAGCAAGGGTGTGAGAGACCCTTTGGATGTTCCAGATGTTACATGTGATTAGCCTAGAGACGCCTCAGCGGAAATGGGCCTCATCTCGCCTGGAGGGGTGAACCTCCTGGATTTTCTCGAGTTGCAGCAGGTGCTCTCGACTTACGACGGAAAACTCATGGACCCGCTCTGGTGGCCTCAGGAAAGGCCAGTCCCCATGCGAGTTGCTCGGGGGCCTCTCGGGATTCCTCTCCCGTTGATGCTGGGGCCTAAGACCTTGTGTGGAGTCAGTGTCGGAACCTGAGGGTTGCTCTCCAGTGCTGACATGGATCTTGGGGTACTTCTGGAGTCTCCTCAGGGGAGTCAGTCCTCCTCTCGAGTGGGGGCATGCACGTGCGTTTTCCTCCCGAGCTGTAGCAGCAGTGTCGCACTTCCATTCGCGTGGATCAAGGGATCTGTGGCTTTCCCTCGAGGCTTTCCCACGAGGCTTTCCCACGAGGCTTTCCCACAGGGCTGTCCCACGTGCCACCGTGGTGTGAGTCGATCCTCGGCTTGAAAGTAGAGGCAGAGCAGGGAAAACAGGTTTCCCTGGAATGGACTGAGACATCTGGGGGACTCTGGGAATGGTGGCACGACCCTGGAGTTCCTCTCGCCTTTCCTGTGGAGCGCGCCATCTCCTGAGATGTGACGGGAACGCGGGGAATTCGTTCCCCACCACGCAAGGAAAGGATCCCTCCTCTCGAGCTAGGAGGCGGAAACGGGGCTCCTCTGGATGTGGACGGGACTCTCGTGCTTCCTCTCGAGTAGAGACGGGTAAGTCGGGGAACTTCTTGAGTTGCAGCAAGGGTGTGAAGGACCCTTTCGAAGTTCCAGAGGTTAGGTGTGATTAGCCCCGAGACGCATCAGCGGAAATGGGCCTCATCTCGCCTGGAAGGGAGATCCTCCTGGATTTTCTTGAGTTGCGGCAGGTGCTCTTGACTTACAACAGGGACCTCAGGGATCCGCTCTGGTGGCCTCAGGAAAGGCCAGTACCCATGCGAGTTGCTCGGAGGCCTCTCGGGATTCCCCTCCCGGAGATGCAGGCGCCTAAGATCTTGTGTGGAGTCGGTGCCGTAACCTGAGGATTTCTCTCCAGTGCTGACATGGACCTCGGGGTACTTCTGGAGTCTCCCCAGGGGAGTCAGTCCTCGTCTCGAGTGAGGGCATGCACGTGCGCTTTCCTCCCGAGCTGTAGCAGAAGTGTCATGCTTCCTTTCGCTTGGATCAAGGGATCTGTGGCTTTCCTCTCGAGGCTTTCCCACGAGGCTTTCCCACAGGGTTGTCCCACGTGCCTCCGTGGTGTGAGTCGATCCTCGGCTTGAAAGTCGAGGCAGTGCAGGGAAAACAGGTTTCCCTGGAATGGACTGAGCCATCTGGGGGACTCTGGGAATGGTGGCACGACCCTGGAGTTCCTCTCGCCTTTCCTATGGAGAACACCTCCTCTTTAGATGCGACGGGAACGCCGGGAATTCTTTCCCGAACACGCAGGGAAAGGATCCCTCTTCTGGAGCTAGGAGGCGGAAACGGGGCTCCTCTGGATGTGGGAGGAACTCTCGTGCTTCCTTTCCAGTGGAGACGGGTATGTCGGGGAACGTCTTGAGTTGCAGCAAGGGTGTGAAGGACCCCTTGGAAGTTCCAGATGTTAGGTGTTATTAGGCTCGAGACGCCTCAGCGGAAGTGGGCCTCATCTCGCCTGGAAGGGAGAACCTCCTGGATTTTCTCGAGTTGCAGCAGGTGCTCTCGACTTACGACGGGGACCTCAGGGACCCGCTCTGGTGGCCTCAGGAAAGGCCAGTCCCCATGCGAGTTGCTTGCGGGCCTCTCAGGATTCCTCTCCCGTCGTTGCCGGGGCCTAAAATCTTGTGCGGAGTCAGTGCCGGAACCTGAGGATTCCTCTCCACTGCTGACGTGGATCTTGGGGTACTTCTGGAGTCTCCCCAGGGGAGTCAGTCCTCGTCTCGAGTCAGGGCATGCACGGGCGCTTTCCTCCCGAACAGTAGCAGCAGTGTCATGCTTCCCTTCGCATGGATCAAGGGATCTGTGGCTTACCCTCGAGGCTTTCCCACGACGCTTTCCCACAGGGCTGTCCCACGTGCCACCGTGGTGTGACTCGATCCTCGGCTTGAAAGTCGAGGCGGTGCAGGGAAAACAGGTTTCCCTGGAATGGACTGAGACATCTGGGGACGCTGGGAATGGTGGCACGACCCTGGAGTTCCTCTCGCTTTTCCTGTCGAGAGGGCGTCCACTTTGAGATGCGACGGGAACACGGGGAATTCTTTCCCCACCACGCAGGAAACGGATCCCTACTCTCGAGCTATGAGGCGGAAACGGGGATCCTCTGGATGTGGGCGGGACTCTCGTGCTTCCTCTCGAGTGGAGACGGGTATGTCGGGGAACTTCTTGAGTTGCAGCAAGGGTGTGAAGGACCCTTTGGAATTTCCCGATGTTAGATGTGATTAGCCTCGAGAGGCCTCAGCGGAAATGGGCCTCATCTCGCCTGGAGGGGAGAAACTCCTGGATTTTCTCGAGTTGCGGCAGGTGTTCTCGACTTACGACGCGGACCTCAGGGACCCGCTCTGGTGGCCTCAGGAAAGGCCAGTCCCCAGCGTGTTGCTCGGGGCCTCTCGGGATTCCTCTCCCGTCGATGCCGGGGAATAAGACCTCTGATGTGGAGTCGGTGCCGGAACCTGAGGATTCCTCTCCAGTGCTGACATGGATTTGGGGTACTTCCTGGTAGTCTCCCCAGGGGAGTCAGTCCTCAGTCTCGGTTGGGGGCCATGAAAGTGTGCTTTCCTCCCGAGCTGTAGCAGCAGTGTCGCGCTTCCCTTCGCGTGGATCAAGTGATCTGTGGCTTTTCCCTCGAGGCTTTCCCACGAGGCTTTCCCACGAGGCTTTCCCACAGGGCTGTCCCACAGTGCCACCGTGGTGTGACTCGATCCTCGGCTTGAAAGTCGAGGCAGTGCAGGGAAAACAGTTTTCCCTGGAATGGACTGAGACATCTGGGGGACTCTGGGAATGGTGGCCACGACCCTGGAGTTCCTCTCGCCTTTCCTGTCGAAGAGCGCCTTCCTCTTGAGATGCGACGGGAACGCGGGGAATTCTTTCCCCACCACGCAGGGAAAGGATCCCTACTCTCGAGCTATGAGGCGGAAAACGGGGCTCCTCTGGATGTGGGCGGGACTCTCGTGCTTCCTCTCCAGTGGAGCCGGGTATGTCGGGGAACTTCTTGAGTTGCAGCAAGGGTGTGAAGGACCCTTTGAAATTTCCAAGATGTTTAGATGTGATTAGCCTCGAGACGCCTCAGCGGAAATGGGCCTCATCTCGCCGGGGAGGGGAGAAACTCCTGGATTTTTCTCGAGTTGCAGCAGGTGCTCTCGATTTACGACAGGAACCTCAGGGACCCGCTTTGGTTGGCCTCAGGAAAGGCCCAGACCCCATGCGAGTTGCTCGGGGCCTCTCGGGTATTCCTCTCCCGTCGATGCCGGGAATAAGACCTTGTGTGGAGTCGGTGCCGGAACCTGAGGATTCCTCTCCAGTGCTGACATGGATGTTGGGGAACTTCTGGAGTCTCCCCAGGGTGAGTCAGTCATCGACTCTAGTGGGGGCATGAACGTGCGCTTTCCTCCCGAGCTGTAGCAGCAGTGTCACGCTTCCTTCGCTGTGCATCAAGGGATATGTGGCTTTCCCTCGAGGCTTTCCCACGAGGTTTCCCACGAGGCTTTTCCCACAGGGCAGTCCCACGTGCCACCGTGGTGTGAGTGGATCCTCGGCTTCAAAGTCGAGGCAGTGCAGGGAAAACAGGTTTCCCTGGAATGGAGTGAGACATCTGGGGGACGCTGGGAATGGTGGCACGACCCTGGAGTTCCTCTCGCCTTTCCTGTGGAGAGCTCCTCCTCTTGAGATGCGACGGGAACGCGGGGAATTCTTTCCCCACCACGCAGGGAAAGGATCCCTCCTCTCGAGCTAGGAGTCGGAAACGGGTCTCCTCTGGATGTGGGCGGGACTCTCGTGCTTCCTCTCGAGTGGAGACGGGTATGTCGCGAACTTCTTGAGTTGCAGCAAGGGTGTGAAGGACCCTTTGGAAGTTCCAGATGTTAGATGTGATTAGCATCCAGACGCCTCAGCGGAAATGGGCCTCATCTCGCCTGGAGGGTAGAACCTCCTGCATTTTCTCGAGTGGCGGCAGGTGCTCTCGACTTCCGACGGGGACCTCAGGGACCCGCTCTGGTGGCCTCAGGAAAGGCCAGTCCGCATGCGAGTTGCTAGGGGCCTCTCGGGATTCCTCTCCCGGTGATGCCGGGGCCTAAGATCTTGTGTGGAGTCGGTGCCGGAACCTGAGGATTCCTCTCCAGTGATGACATGGATCTTGGGGTACTTCTGGAGTCTCCCCAGGTGAGTCAGTCCTCATAACGAGTGAGGGCATGGACGTGCGCTTTCCTCCCGAGCTGTAGCAGCAGTGTCACGCTTCCCTTCGCGTGCCTCAAGGGATCTGTGGCTTTCTCTCGAGGCTTTCCCAGGAGGCTTTCCCATGAGGCTTTCCCACAGGGCTGTCCCAGGTGCCACCGTTGTGTGAGTGGATCCTCGGCTTGATAGTCGTGGCAGTGCAGGGAAAACAGTTTTCCCAGGAATGGACTGAGACATCGGGGGTACTCTGGGAATGGTGGCACGACCCTGGAGTTCCTCTCGCCTTTCCTGTGGAGAGCGCCTCCTCTTGAGCAGCGACGGGAACACGGAATTTCTTTCCCGACCAGGGAGGGAAAGGATCCTTCCTCTCGAGCTAGGAAGCAGAAACGGGGCTCCTCTGGATGTGGGCGGGACTCTCGTGCTTCCTCTCGAGTGGAGACGGGTATGTCAGGGAACTTCTTGAGTTGCAGCAAGGGTATGAAGGACCCTTTGGAAGTTCCAGAGGTTAGATGTGATTAGCCTCAAGACGCCTCAGCGGAAATGGGCCTCACCTCGCCTGGAGGGGAGAGCCTCCTGGATTTTCTCGAGTGGCGGCAGGTGCTCTCGACTTACGACAGTGACCTCAGGGACCCGCTCTAGTGGCCTCAGGAATGGCCAGACCCCATGCGAGTTGCTCTGGGGCCTCTCGGGATTCCCGCGGGAAAAGACTTTGTGTGGAGTCGGTGCCGGAACCTGAGGATTCCTCTCCAGTGCTGACATGGATCTTGGGGTACTCCTGTAGTCTCCCCAGGGGAGTCAGTCCTCATCTCTATTGGGGGGGCCATGCACGTGCGCTTTCCTCCCTAGCTGTAGCAGCAGTGTTGCGCTTCCCTTTCGCGGGATTCGCTTTCCCTCGAGG
>NW_017218240.1:0-12027 GCF_001704415.2 Capra hircus | reverse complement strand
CCCCTCCAGGCGAGATGAGGCCCATTTCCGCTGAGGCGTCTCGATGCTAATCACACGTAACTCTGGAACTTTCAAAGGGTACTTCACACCCTTTGGGCAACTCAAAAGTTCCCCGACCTACCCGACTCCACTCGAGAGGAAGCATGAGAGTCTCGCCCACATCCGAAGGAGCCCCGTTTCCCGCTCATAGCTCGTAGGAGGGATCCTTTCCCTGCGTGGTCGGGAAAGAATTCCCGGCGTTCCTGTCGCATCTCAAGAGGAGGCGCTCTCCACAGGAAAGGCGAGAGGAACTCCAGGGTCGTGCCACCATTCCAGAGTCCCCAGATGTCTCAGTCCATTCCAGGAAACCTGTTTTCCGTGCACTGCCTCGACTTTCAAGCCGAGGATCGACTGACACCATGGTGGCACGTGGACAGCCCTGTGGGAAAGCCTCGTGAGAAAGACCTATGGCAAGCCTCGGGGACAAGCCACTGATCCCTTGATCCACTCGACGGGAAGCGTGACACTGCTGCTACTGCTCGGGAGGAAAGCGCACGTGCATGCCCCCCACTTGAGACGAGGACTGACTCCCCTGGGGAGACTCCAGAAGTAACCCAAGATCCATATCAGCACTGGAGAGAAATCCTTAGGTTCCGGCACCGACTCCACACAAGGTCTTAGGCCCGGCATTGAAGGGAGAAGAATCCCGAGAGGCCTCGGGAGACTCGCATGGGGACTGGCATTTCCTGAGGCCACCAGAGCGGGTCCCTGAGGTCCCCGTCGTAAGTCGAGAGCACCTGCCGCAACTCGAGAAAATCCAGGAGGTTCTCCCCTCCAGGCGAGATGAGGCCCATTTCCGCTGAGGCGTCTCGAGGCTAATCACACCTAACTTCTGGAACTTGCAAAGGGTCCTTCACACCCTTGCTGCAACTCAAGAAGTTCCCCGACATACCCGTCTCCATTCGAGAGGAAGCACGAGAGTCCCGCCACATCCAGAGGAACTCCGTTTCCGCCTCATAGCTCGGGAGGAGGGATCCTTTCCCTGCGTGGTCGGGAAAGAATTCCTGGCGTTCAAGTGGCAACTCAAGAGGAGGCGCTCTTCTCATGAAAGGTGAGAGAAACTCCAGGGTCGTGCCACCATTTCCAGAGTCCCCCAGATGTCTCAGTCCATTCCTGGGAATCCTGTTTTCTCTGCAGTGCCTCGACTTTCAAGCCGAGGATCGACTCACACCATGGTGGCACGTGGGAGAGCCCTGTGGGAAAGCCTCGTGGGAAAGCCTCGAGGGAAAGCCACTGATCCCTTGATCCACGTGAAGGGAAGCGTGACACTGCTGCTACAGCTCGGGAGGAAAGCGAACGTGCGTGCTCCCACTCGAGACGAGGACTGACTCCCCTGGGGAGACTCCAGAAGTACCCCAAGATCCATGTCAGCACTGGAGAGGAATCCTCAGGTTCCGGCACTGATTTCGCACAAGTTCTTAGGCCCTGGCATCGACGGCAGAGGAATCCCGAGACGACCCCGAGCAACTCGCAAGGGAACTGGCCTTTCCTGAGGCCACCAGAGCGGGTCCCTGAGGTCCCCGTCGTAAGTCGAGAGCACCTGCCACAACTCGGGAAAATCCAGGAGGTTCTCCTCTCCAGGCGAGGTGAGGCCCATTTCCGCTGAGGTTTCTCGAGGCTAATCACACCTAACCTCTGGAACTCCCAAAGGGTCCTTCACATCCTTGCTGCAACTCAAGAAGTTCCCCGACATACCCATCTCCACTCGAGAGGAAGCACGAGAGTCCCGCCCACATCCAGAGGAGCCCCGTTTCCGCCTCATAGCTCGAGAGGAGTGATCCTTTCCCTGCGTGGTCGGGAAAGAATTCCCGGCGTTCCCGGCGCAACTCAAGAGGAGGCGCTCTCTTCGGAAGGGCGACATTAACTCCAGGGTCCTACCACCATTCCCAGAGTCCCCCAGATGTCTCAGTCCATTCCAGGGAAACCTGTTTTCCCTGCACTGCGTCGACTTTCAAGCCGAGGATCCACTGACACCACGTTGGCAAGTGGGACAGCCCTCTGGGAAAGCCTCGTGGGAAAACCTCGAGGGAAAGCCACAGATTCCTTGATCCACTCGATGGAAAGCGTGACATTGCTGTTACAGCTCGGGAGGAAAGTGCACGTGCATGCCCCACTCGAGACGAGGACTGACTCCCCTGGGGAGACCTCAGAAATACCCCAATAACAATGTCAGCACTGGAGAGGAATCCTCAGGTTCCGGCACCGACTCCACACAAGGTCTTAGGCTCCGGCATCGACGGGAGAGGAATCCCGAGAGGCCCCTGTGCAACTCGCAAGGGGACTGGCCTTTCCTGAGGCCACCAGAGCGGGTCCCTGAGGTTTCCATCGTAGGTCTAGAGCACCTGCCGCAACTCGAGAATATCCAGGACGTTCTCTCTCCTCCAGGCGAGATGAGGTCCATTTCCGCTGCGGCGTCTCGAGGCTAATCACACCTAACCTCTGGAACTTCCAAACGGTCCTTCACACCCTTGCTGCAACTCTAGAAGTTCCCAACATACCCGTCTCCACTCGAGAGGAAGCACGAGAGTCCCGCCCACATCCAGAGGAGCCCCGTTTCCGCCTCCTAGCTCGAGAGAAGGGATCCTTTCCCTGCGTGGTCGGGAAAGAATTCCCGGCGTTCCCGTCGCATCTCAAGAGGAGGCGCTCTCCACAAGACAGGCGAGAGGAACTCCAGGGTCGTGCCACCATTCCCAGAGTCCCCCCAGATGTCTCAGTCCATTCCAGGGAAACCTGTTTTCCCTGCACTGCCTCCACTTTCAAGCCGAGAATCGACTCACACCACGTTGGCACGTGGGACAGCCCTGTGGGAAAGCCTCGTGGGAAAGCCTCGAGGGAAAGCCACTGATCCCTTGATCCACTCGACGGGAAGCGTGATACTGCTGCTACAGCTCGGGAGGAAAGCACAGGTGCATGCCCCCACTCGAGACGAGGACTGACTCCCCAGGGGAGACTCCAGAAGTACCCCAAGTTCCAGGTCAGCACAGGTGAGGAATCCTCAGGTTCCGGCACCGACTCCACACAAGGTCTTAGGCCCCGACGGGAGGGAAGAGGCCCCCGAGCAACTTGCATGGGGACTGGCCTTTCCTGAGGCCACCAGAGTGGGTCCCTGAGGTCCCCGTTGTCAGTCGAGAGCACCTGCCGCAAGTTGAAAAAATACAGAAGGTTCTCCCCTCCGTGCGAGATGAGTCCCATTTCCGCTGAGGCGTCTCGAGGTTAATCACACCTAACTTCTGGAACTACCAAAGGGTCCTTCACACCCTTGCTGCAACTCAAGAACATTCCCGACATACCCGTCTACACTCGAGAGGAAGCAGGAGAGTCCCGACCACATCCAGAGGAGCCCCGTTTCCGCCCTCTTAGCTCAAGAGGGATTCTTTCCCTGCGTGGTCGGGAAAGATTTCCTGGCGTTCCCGTCGCATCACAAGAGGAGGCGCTCTCCACAGGAATCGCGAGAGGAACTCCAGGGTCGTGCCATCATTCCCAGAGACCCCCAGATGTCTCAGTGCTTTCCCTGCACTGCCTCGACTTTCAAGCCGAGGATCGACTCACACCACGGTGGCACGTGTGACAGCCCTGTGGGAAAGCCTCGTGGGAAAGCCTCGAGGGAAAGCCTCGAGGGAAACCCTCTGATCCATTGATCCACTCTACAGGAAGCGTGACAATGCTGCTACAGCTCGGGAGAAAACCGCACGTGCATGTCCCCACTTGAGACGGGGACTGACTCCCCTGGGGAGACTCCAGAAGTACCCCAGGATCCATTTCAACACTGGAGAGGAATCCTCACGTTCAGGCACCGACTCCACACAAGGTCTTAGGCCCCGGCATCGACGGGAGAGGAATCCCGAGAGGCCCCGAGCAACTCGCATGGGGACTGGCCTTTCCTGAGGCCACCAAAGCGAATCCCTGAGGTCCCCGTTCAAAGTCGAGAGCACCTGCCGCAACTCGAAAAAATCCAGGAGGTTCTCCCCTCGAGGCGAGATGAGGCCCATTTCCGCTGAGACGTCTGGAGGCTAATGGCACCTAACTCTGGAACTTCCAAAGGGTCCTTCACACCCTTGCTGCAACTCAGGAAGTTCCCCGACAAACCCGTCTCCACACGAGAGGAAGCACGATAGTCCCGCCCACATCCAGAGGAGCCCCGTTTCCGCCTCATAGCTCGAGAGGAGGGATCCTTTCCCTGCAGGGTCGGGAAAGAATTCCCGGCGTTCCCCATCTCAAGAGGTGGCGCTATCCACAGGAAAGGCGAGAGGAACTCCAGGGTCGTGCCAACATTCCCAAAGTTCCCCAGATATCTCAGTCCATTCCAGGGAAACCTGTTTTCCCGGCACTGCCTCGACTTTCAAGCCGAGGATCCACTCACACCACGGTGGTACGTGGGTCAGCCCTGTGGGAAAGCTTCGTGGGAAAGCCTCGAGGGAAAGCCACAGATCCCTTGATCCATGCGAAGGGAAGCGTGACACTGCTGCTACAGCTCGGGAGGAAAGCACACGTGCAATCCCCCATTTGAGACGAGGACTAACTCCCTTGGGAGACTCCAAAAGAACCCGAAGATCCATGTCAGCACTTGAGAGGAATACTCAGGTTCCGGCACCGACACACAACGTCTTAAGCCCCGGTATTGAAAGGAGAGGGATCCCGAGAGGCCCCGAGCAACTCGCATGGGGACTGGCCTTTCCTGAGGCCACCAGAGCGGGTCCCTGAGGTCCCCATCGTAAGTCGAGAGCACCTGCCGCAACTCGAGAAAATCCAGGAGGTTCCCCCCTCCAGGCGAGATGAGGCCCATTTCCACTGAGGCGTCTCGAGGCTAATCACACCTAAACTCTGGAACTTCCAAAGGGTCCTTCACACCCTTGCTGCAATTCAAGAAGTTCCCCGAAATACCCGACTCCACTCTAGAGGAAGCACGAGAGTCCCTCCCACATCCAGAGGAGCCCCGTTTCCGCCTCCTATCCGAGAGGAGGGATCCTTTCCCTGCGTGGTCGGGAAAGAATTCCCGGCGTTCCCGTCGCATCTCAAGAGGAGGCGCTCTCCACAGAAAAGGCGAGAGAAACTCCAGGGTCGTGCCACATTCCCAGAGTCCCCCCAGATGTCTCAGTCCATTCCAGGGAAACCTGTTTTCCCAGCACTGCCTCCACTTTCAAGCCGAGGATCGACTCACACCACGGTGGCCCGTGGACAGCCCTGTGTGAAAGCCTCGTGGGAAAGCCTCGATGGAAAGCCACAGATCCATTTTCCACTCGACGGGAAGCGTGACACTGCTGCTAGAGCTCGGGAGGAAAGCGAACGTGCATGCCCCACTCGAGAAAAGGACTGACTCCCCTAGGGAGACTCCCGAAGTACCCAAGATCCATTTCAGGACTTCAGAGGAATGCTCAGTTTCCGGCACTGACTCCACACAAGGTATTAGGCCCCGGCATCGACGGGAGAGGAATCCCGAGAGGCCCTCGGGCAACACACATGGGGACTAGCCTTTCTTGACGCCACCAGAGCGGGTCCCTGAGGTCCCAGTCTTAAGTCTAGAGCACCTGCCGCAACTCGAGAAAATCCAGGAGGTTCTCCCCTCCAGGCGAGATGAGCCCATTTGGGCTGACGCGTCTCGAGGCTAATCACACCTAACCTCTGGAACTTCCAAAGGGTCTACCCACCCTGGCTGCAACTCAAGAAGTTCCCCGACATACCCGTCTCCACTTGAGAGGAAGTACGAGAGTTCCGCCCACATCCAGAGCAGCCCCGTTTCCGCCTCCTAGCTCGAGAGGAGGGATCCTTTCCCTGCGTGGTCGGGAAAGAATTCCCGGCGTTCCGTCGCATCTCAAGAGGAGGCGCTCTCCACAGGAAAGGCGAGAGGAACTCCAGGGTCGTGCCACCATTCCCAGAGTCCCCCAGATGTCTCAGTCCATTCCAGGGAAACCTGTTTTCCCTGCACTGCCTCGACTTTCAAGCCGAGGATCGACTCACACCATGGTGGCACGTGGGAGAGCCCTGTGGGAAAGCCTCGTGGGAAAGCCTCGAGGGAAAGCCACTGATCCATGATCCACGCGACGGGAGGGTGACACTGCTGCTACAACGCGGGAGGAAAGCGCACGTGCATGCCCCCTGAGAGTAGGACTGACTCCCCTGGGGAGACTCCAGAAGTACCCTAAGATCCATGTCAGCACTGGAGTAGGTTCCAGCACCGACTCCACACAAGGTCTTAGACCCCGGCATCGAAGGGAGAGGAATCCCAAGAGGCCCCGAGCTACTCGCATGGGGACTGGCCTTTCCTGAGGCCACAAGAGCAGGTCCCTGAGGTCCCCGTCTTAAGTCGAGAGCACTGCAGCAACTCGAGAACATCCAGGAGGTTCTCCCCTCCAGGCTAGATGAGGCCCATTTCCGCTGAGGCGTCTCGAGGCTAATCACACCTAACCTCTGGAACTTCCAAAGGGTCCTTCACACGCTTGCTGCAACTCAAGAAGTTCCCCGACATACCAGTCTCCACTCGAGAGGAAGCACGAGGGTCCCGCCCACATCCAGAGGAGCCTGGTTTCCACCTCGTAGCTTGAGATTAGGGATTCTTTTCCTGCTTCGTCTGGAAAGAATTCCCGGCTTTCCTGTCGCATCTCAAGAAGAGGCGCTCTCAACAGGAAAGGCGAGAGAACCCAGTGTCGTGCCACAATTCCAAGGGACCCCCAGATGTCTCAGTCCATTCCAGAGGAACTTGTTTTCCCTGCACTGCCTCTACTTTCACGCCGAGGATCCACTCACTCCACCATGGCATGTCCCACGTGGGACAGCCCTGTGGGAAAGCCTCGTCGGAAAGCCTCGAGGGAAAGCCACAGATCCCTTGATCCCGCGACGGGAAGTGTGACACTGCCGCTACAGTTCGTGAGGAAAGCTCACGTGCATGCCCCCACACGAGATGAGCACTGACTCCCCAGGAGAGACTCCAGAAGTACCCCAAGATCCATGTCAGCACTGGAGAGGAATCCTCAGGTTCCAGCCCCGACTCCACACAAGGTCTTAGGCCCCGACATCGACGGGAGAGGAATCCGAAAGGCCCCTTGCAACTCCCATGGGCACTGGCCTTTCCTGAGGCCACCAGAGCGGGTCCCTGCGGTCCCCCGTCGTAACTCGAGAGACCCTGCCCAACTCTAGAAAATCCAGGAGGTTCTCCGCTCCAGGCGAGATGAGGCCCATTTCCTCTGAGGCGTCTGGAGGCTCATCACACCTAAACTCTGGAAATTCAAAAGGGTCCTTGCTGCAACTCAAGAAGTTCCCCGACATACCCGTCTCCACTCGAGAGGAAGCACGAGGGTCCCGCACACATCCAGAGCCCCGTTTCCGCCTGGTAGCTCGAGATGAGGGATCCTATCCTGCTTAGTCAGGAAAGATTTTTCAGCGTTCCCGTGGCCTCTCAAGAGCAAGGGCTCTCAATAGGAAAGGCGAGAGGAACTCCAGGGTCGTGCCATCATTCCAAGAGTCCCCAGATATCTCAGTCCATTTCAGAGGAACCTGTTTTCCCCGCAATGCCTCGACTTTCACGCCGAGGATCCACTCACACCATGGTGGCACGTGGACAGCCCTGTGGGAAAGCCTCGTGGGAAAGCCACAGATCCCTTGATCCCCGCGACGGGAAGCGTGACACATCTGCTACACTGTCCCTGAGGTCACGGTCGTATGTCGAGAGCACCTGCCACAACTCGAGAAAATCCAGGAGGTTCTCTGCTCCAGTCGAGATGAGGCCCATTTTCTCTGCGGCGTCTCGAGAGTAATCACACCTAAACTCTGGAACTTCCAAAGGGTCCTACACACCCTTGCTACAACTCAGGAGGTTCCCCGATATACCCGTCTCCACTCCAGAGGAAGCACGAGGGTCCGGCCTCCTCCAGAGGAGCTCCGTTTCCGCCTCCAAGCTCGAGATAAGGGATCCTTCCCTGCTTCCTCGGGAAAGAATTCCCGACGTTTCCGACGCATCTCAAGAGGAGGCGCGCTGCACAGGAAAGGCGAGAGGAACTCATGGGTCGTGCCACCATTCCAAGAGCCCCCAGATGTCTCCGTCCATTCCAGAGGATCCTGTTTTCCCTGCACTGCTCGACTTTCATGCCGAGGATCGACTCACACCACGGTGGCACGTGGAGCCCTGTGGGAAAGCCTCGTGAACAGCCTCGAGGGAAAGCCACAGATCCTTGATCCACGCGACGGGAAGCGTGACACTGCTGCTACAGCTCGGGAGGAAAGCGCACGTGCATGCCCCACTCGAGACGAGGACTGACTCCCTGGGAGACTCCAGAAGTACCCCAAAATCCATGTCAGCCTGGAGAGGAATCCTCAGCTTCCGGCCCCGATCCACACAAGGTCTTAGGCCGGCATCGATGGGAGAGGACACGAAGGCCCTAGCAACTCGCATGATAACTGGCCTTTCCTGACCAGAGCGGGTCCCTGAATCCCCGTCGTAACTCAGAGCACCTGCCAAACTCGGGAATATCCAGGAGGTCTCCATCCAGGCGACATGAGGCCCATTTCCGCTGAGGCATCTCGAGACTAACCACACCTAACCTCTGGAACTTCCAAAGGGTCCTTCACACCCTTGCTGCAACTCAAGAAGTTCCCCGACATACCGTTCCTCTTCACATTCTGCCATAATGGTGGTGTCATCTGCATATCTAAGTTGATTGATATTTCTACTGGCAATCTTGATTCCAGCTTATGTATCTTCCATCCCAGCATTTTTCATGATGTACTCTGCATAGAAGTTAAATAAACAGGGTGACAATATACAGCCTTGACATACTCCTTTTCCTTTTTGGAACCAGTCTGTTGTTCCATGTCCTGCTCTAACTGTTGCTTCCTGACCTTCATCCAGATTTCTCTCAAGAGGCAGGTTAGGTGGTCTGGTATTCCCATCTCTTTCAGAATTGTGGCTAAAACAACAGTATAAGGACCTTTCCGATGTCAGGCCAAGGAATTGTGTTTCCAGTCATTGAGCCACACCTGATCACTGAGCACAAATTCATGAATCTGTTCCTCAAGGGGGAATGATATTCTTTTTTATACAAACTTAGTTACCTGATTTATTACCTTACCTAATTGTTCCATCTGCTGTGAAATCCCACCCCCTTACTTGTGGCAAATCTGCTAACACCTGCCTCACTGTGGGAGGGGTCTCCCATAGAAAATTTCATAAGGACAACAACTGTGGGAACGTGCGGTAACCCGTAATATGAGTAAGTCTGCCGGAAGCAAGCCCATCCATGTACAGTCAGTCTCTATGATCCACTTTGAAAGTGTCTCTTCAAGAGTTTGTTTGTTTCTTTCCACCATTCCAGAAACACTGGGGCCTATATGCTGTATGTAATTTCCACTGATATTTAGAGCTTCACATACCTGTTAATTAACGCGGCTACAAAGACAGGGCCATTGTCGGATTCTATACTGGTTGGAAACCCAAGTCTGGGAATTATTTCTCAAATCAGCGAGCTACTTCATTTTCTTTTTCAGATCAGGTAGGGAAGGCCTCTGCCCAACCGGAGAAGGTACCTACTATTCTAGTAAGTCATGATAACAGGTGACTGCCTTTGCTTCCCCGAAGGACACTCGCTTTCCCTGCATCCTGAGAACTCCACGTCTCAGCCAGTTGGAAAAGCACTTCTTGGAGGTCATTTTTCAGGGACAATTTTCCCTGGAGCCCTGGGCCGTAGAGAGGGCCCCATGCTCGCTGGGAAAGGCAGAGTCACATCCACAGTCTGTTCTACCCCTTTTGCCCTGTAGGAGAGCTCTAGTGAGCCTAGGTCTCTCAGGAAAATTCTTGGCTCCTATGGGGACACACCCTGTGTGTTAACCTGCATATCGGACCTAGGGGCCACAGGGCGCCTGTTCCTCTCGGGGGGGGACCCTGAAGTGGTGCGGCCCAGCAACAGCCTGAACATCCATCTGATTGCTCTTTTCTTCCTTCTGATAGAGCTAGCTTTGCTTCTCGCTTTGGCATTTCGGAAGCCAGGGGGAGCCCCACCGCTGTTGTCCTGGGTCTACCGGGTCTATTGGACCCCAGCATGGCACCCCGACCCCCTCAGACACACTCCCGCAGCCTCCTTCCCATGGGCAGGACTGTTCTGACCTAGGAATGTGTTCCCAAGGCTCAGAAAATGCAGGGAGACACACGGCCCTGACTCTGGAACTGAGGCCGTTGGAGCAGGCCTGGAGGTCTGACGTCTGAGACGCCAAACACTTGCTGCAAGATACAGGTGTGAAAACACACTCTCTGGGGCTGCCTTTCCTTCCTCCAAGGAAGAGAGCTTTTCCAGTCTCCTCTGTGCTGAGTCATACAAGGCTGGAAAGGTCTGGCTTCGAGGGCATTTCTCAGCGGCAATGGCCCTGAGGCCCTGCACCCAGGGAGGGATCCTACCCTCCCAGGGGAAGTCAAAGCAACCTCCAAACAGCTGTTCTCTCATGTTTCCTCTGTAGGAGGGAGCTAGTGAGCCCAGGTCTGTCTGGAACGTTCTTGGATCCTGCGGGGAAATCATCCTGGGAGCCCACCTGGATACCAGTCGTAGGGGCTAAAATTCGCATTTTCCTTCCTTGGAGCCCTAACGCAGTACAGCGTAGCAACTGCTTGAAAATCCATCCTGTTGCTGTTTTCTTCCCTCTGACAGAGCGAGCTTTGCTCCCCATTTTGGGATTTCAGAAGCAAGGTGGTGGCCTGCAACTCCTTGCCTGGGGTCCATTTGGAGGTGCAAGGTGCCCTCGACCAGGTGACCCCAGCATGACACCTGGCCCCCTCAGACACACTCCCGCAGCCTGCTTCCCCATGGGCAGGACTGCTCTCACCTAGGAATGTGTTTGCAAGGCCAGGAAACTGCAGGGAGACACAAGGCCCTGATTCTGGAATTGAGTCTGTTGGAACAGGCCTGCAGGTCTTCTGTCTAACAAGCCAACACTTGCTGCAAGATACAGGCCTGAAAAACACACTCTTGGGCTGCCTTTCCTTCCTCCAAGGAAGAGAGTTTTCTCAGCCTCCTGTGGGCTGAGAGTCACACAGGGCTGAAAAGCACTTGCTGGGAGATTATTTTTCATTGGCCATGGCCCCTGAGGCCCTGTGCTCAGGGAGGGCTCCCTCCCTCCCAGGGAAAGTCAAAGGAAGCTCCAAACGGCTGTTCAATCATGTTTCTGAGTCATTGCCAAGGCAGGTTTATAAGAAGTTCAAGGGTCCCCAAGGAGAGAGGGGTCTAGAATTCTCAAGGAGGAAGGAAGGACAAACTGTTTTTCCCTCTACATTCCTTAGGATTATATAACAATCATGCATCCTTCTTGAGGACGTCTCTGGAAAAAACCTTCTGGCTAATCCTGTTATCTGAAAATGTCAATTATGGGAGTAGGTCTAGTGAGTCTTTACAACCTCCAGAGATTCGTTTGTTCGTTGTCATAACTTATTGGGAGAGTATATAACTCCATTAATAACACTAGCAAGGGGGTACGCTTTCTGCCCCTTGTGATGTCTCTGTCAGAAGCTTTCTCTATCTCCTTTATCCTTTAATAAAACTCTATTGCACAAAAGCTCTGAGCAATCAAGCCTCGTCTTGGGCCCTGGATTGAATTCTTCTCCTCCATAAGCCAAGAATCCCAGCATCTTTTTCGTGGTTCAGCAACAATATTTTCATTTCCTCTGCAGGAGAGAGCTAGTGAGCTTAGGTCTGTCTGGAACATTCTTGAATCCTGTGGGGAAAATATCCTGTGCACACATCTGGATACTGGGCCTAGAGGCCAAAATTCGCATTTCTTTCCCGGGAGCCCTAACGTGGTGTGACTTAGCAACTGCTTGAAAATCCATCCCATTGCTGTTTTCCTCCTTCTGACAGAGCTAGCTTTGTTCTGCTTTGGGATGTCTCAACCGAAGGGCCGGTCCATAGCTACTCGCCTGGGGCCCATTGGATGTGCAAGGTGCCCTCGACTAGGTGACCCTAGCATGGCACTCAGCCTGCTCAGACACACTCCCGAGGCTTCTTTCTCATGGGAAGC